>NC_056725.1:175301388-175438888 GCF_019279795.1 Protopterus annectens | reverse complement strand
GAGGGTATTGTGACAGCGGTGAGGTGTGCGGTGGGAGTGACTGATGCGTTTAAGGTGCAGGTGGGGTTACATAAAGGATAAACCCTGAGCCCTTTCTTATTTGCAATGGTGATGGACAGGTTGACAGACGAGATCAGACAGGAATCCCCGTGGACTATGATGTTTGCAGATGACATTGTGATCTGTAGTGAGAGTAGGGAACAGGTGGAGTAGACCTTGGATAGATGGAGATGTGCTCTAGAAAGAAGAGGAATGAAGGTCAGTAGGACTAAGACGGAATCTATGCGAGTGAGAGGGAGGATAGAGGAATGGGGAGGATGCAAGGAGTAGAGGTGGCGAAGGTGGATGAGTTTAAATACTTGGGGTCAATAGTTCAGAGTAATGGTGAGTGTGGAAGAGAGGTGAAGAGAGTACAGGCAGGATGGAGTGGGTGGAGAAGTGTCAGGAGTGATTTGTGACAGACTAGTACCTGTAAGAGTGAAAGGGAAGGTCTACAAGAGGGTGGTGAGACCAGCTATGTTTTATATGGGTTGGAGACAGTGGCATTGACAAAAAGGCAGGAGTTTGAGCTGGATGTGGCAGAATTAAAGATGTTAAGATTTGCACTGGGTGTGATGAGGGTAGACAGGATTAGGAATAAGTATATTAGAAGGTCAGCCCAGGTTGGAAGGTTTGGAGACAAAGCCAGAGATTGCGTTGGTTTGGGCATGTGCTGAGGAGAGATGCTGAGTATATTGGGAAAAAGATGCTAAGGATGAAGCTACCAGGTAACAGGAAAAGAGGAAGGCCTAAGAAGAGGTTTATGGATGTGGTGAGAGGACATGCAGGTGGTTGGTGTGACAGAGGAAGATGCAGAGGACAGGAAGAAGTGGAAACAGGTGATCTGCTGTGGCATATATATGTATATGTGTACGTATGTATGTATGTATATATATATATGTGTGTGTGTGTGTGTGTGTGTGTGTGTGTGTGTGTGTGTGTGTGTGTGTGTGTGTGTGTGTGTATGTATGTTTTATGCAGTGTTATATGCAGGCTTATCTTCAATTCATGATTATCATTCCTTATGATTTGCTGTAATAAATGACTTCAGTGGTTGTATTTTTGAGGGTGGATTTTATTATTATTTTGTTTTTCACAAGAGGGATTTGGGGGGTATAGCTTCTGTGTATTTGGAGTTTGGGGGTGTAGCTTGTTTTTTGGGGGAGATAAGAGTTGTGATTAACAAAGCTGTGTTTCTGTGCCTGTTAAAGCTTCCTGGGTAATTTTGTGGTGATGTGGAAAGCTGTCTGATGTGCGTATTAGTTTGAAATTGTCTACATATTGCATTAGGGAGGGCAGATGAGTGGACTGTGTTGATCAGAATGATAGGTGAGGAGACTAAAGACAGAAACTTACTTATGTCACAGTGGTGGTGACTGGGCACTCCACCATCTCCCCCTACCTCCAAGTATCTTTTTGAACAATAAGCGAGTGGGCTGAGGTATACCTAATGAGGATATTTTGAAGTAGAAGTTTGCTGTGACAAAACTGTGTCGATGGCTTTAGACAAGTCTAGAAGTAAGGAGGAGACTAATTTACAACTGTTTCCAGCTATATCAACAGTGTCTTTAGAGAAATTATAAAGTGCATTGTTAATGTCATGGGAAGGATGGAAGCCATATTGTGTTGGGGAAAGGAGTTATTCTTGCAGGAGATAGTTTTACAGTTTTGCAGTTGTTTTTATAGTTTCATAGTTGAGTACTAGGCTAGCTGCCCTTGTGGGTTATTGTAAGCCTAGCCAATTTCCTTTTTGTCCTCAATTTAATGGATCCCATTTTGGTATTTTTTGTCCTTGCGTATCCCATGGGTAAATAGTTGTGTAGTCAATGAGAATAATTGGGATTTAACCAAATGGTAATTGGAGGGGACCCATGCATGTGTTGAAGCATTTAGGAGCTGGCTCCGTCCATTAGTAGTACAGGGACAGTCCTAGGGTAAAACTTCTGTTTCCCATAGATAGCTTTAAGTTGAGCTTGAATATGGATAGGGATGAGCTTTTTGTATGGCTGTTGTCTGTTCCACAGCAGTGGTATCCTCTGAGCTGCATCTGTTCCAAATCGTTCTGTTGATGCAGAAGAGGTTTATATCCTTAGAAACAATATTTTTGATGCCTTTTGACTTGCTGATGTACAATAAATCCATCAGTAATGGGTCAGAGGGTGCTTTACATGCCAGAAACAGGTCACCTCTTAGCATTCTGTAGGATACTGAGTATAGCGGCATGGCTTTGAGTCGGTCCATGTAGGACGTGTTGTTTAGGCCTTCTTTCCTCTGGTATTTATGTGGGCATTCCACTTGTTGCTCGTGTCTGGACAGATGCATGCCAAAGGACATTGGATTCGGTGATCGGCCTAATGAGGGCTGAGTAAAAGGGGGGCAGTGTCATTCCTAGATCTAGACACTGTGTTTTTGTTTTATAAGTTGTGCAATGTAGAAGGACTTCTTTACAATAGACACGTTATTGATCAAAGGTAAGGTCACCGTGGACTGTTTCAGTTAATGTTAGTTCCATAGGGTTGATGACTTCCCTATGTATTCAACAGTGGATTTTTTGGAATTTTGTTTGTCCATGAGTTTGGCACTTTAATCTACGACACACCTTGGGGATTCTGTGACTGTTTCTAGTTATCTGCAGACTAGTCAGCCAGAGCCCTTTGGTGTGCTGTCTTTTACTTCAGAAAAGTAGAAGCCAAACAAGAAATGTTCTCTGTACAGATTCCTAGGGGACTACACTGCTTGGCTGGTCTCTGTGGAGGTAACTTCCCTTATTTAGATTAGCCATTTGGCATTCCAGTGGGTAACAAAAGGGTTTATTCCCAGGTTATTTAGCTTTTCTATGCTGCCCGAGTGGGGAATTGTGAAGAACTTTGATCAGGTCAAGCTATGGGGTGTGCTTTTGTCTTCATCCATTGTGTTAACCTTTTCAAAAAAGTCTGTCAGGTTTGAGTATGAACGGCCCTTGAGTCTAGATGTATTTGTAAGTACATTTGTCAAATATTCTAGAGGGGGCATAATAAGACTGATACACGTTTAAAGTTGGTGATATCTGTTGAATTTCCTACTTGGAGGGGATAATGTATGACTATATGTTTTCCCTCAGAGCGGGAATGTGGGATTCCAAGATGACATGATAGGCAGTGTTGCTGGCTGCTATTTAAGGTACTTGCTTGAGAAGTCATCTGCTGAAGTTTTGCACGTGGGCACGGGTTTGAAGGTTGAAAGTGGATGTGGTGATGGTCAGGGTTGGATTTAGATGTGGAGAATCCTTTGTGGGAGTGGCATCCCTATTTATGAAATAAAACTTAATTCTGTTGCAGTTTTGATTGGTGAGTTTTTGGGGCTGAATTTTTGGCTGGGATAAATTTTTTAATGGATAACTGGAATTTTTTAGGGTTGTTTATTTGCTGTTCTGAACATTCTCATAGTGTAGTTGCTTACATACTGAAGTTTGTTAGAGATTGTGTAGTGTTACGTTTTGCCATTCTTTCCATGTTTTTCTCTATCGTGCATTAGCTCAGCAGTGTTTTTAGTCCCTTCCTTCTAGGAGGTGCAAGACTGTGTAGGATATTTGTATTGTTTTCTTTTACAGCATCTGCTCAAGGGTGGGTTTTTGGATTTTCCTGGTAAGAGTTGTAATGAATATTTCTGGGTTAAAATTTGTATAGATTGGGTTTTTTTTTAAACATGCTGTTAAAGTGGATATATGAGATATCCGGTTGTATAGATTGGGAGATTGTCACACATTCTGACTTTGTACCTTTGGTGGCGAATTTACTAAGCTCTGATTGTACCTGTGGTGGTGAAGTTACTAAGGTCTGATAACTAGAATCCAGTCTAATAAGGAATTTGATGTCTTGCTATATTGTGTGGGGCCATTAGTTGTGTGAAATTGTACAAGTTCATGCTTGATGTAAGGAAGTTGAAGGTTATGTCCAACCAACTGATACTGACATCGCCTAGTGTGTTTTTTTTTCTTTCTTGTAGAATTATGGATGTCCAATGCATATCTTCAGTGTAGCTGTATTGGTGCCAGGAAGGATGTAAAGAAGAGTAATTTTTTCCTTAAAATAAAAAAATGTAATCTATGCTATATTGACTTTTGGTATTGGTTTTGGGGAAATATTAAAGCAGTGCCACCACCTTTCCCGTTTTTATATAGTCATGGATGATGGTATAGCTGGGGGGGGGGTGTAATTTTGTGTTAATGAAACTTTGCTTACACCCAAGCATTTATAGCTCAAATATGTCAGGCTTGTGTTTGGTAATCCAGGCGTGTAGTTTTACTACTGTATGCTTCTAATGTTTGACTGCAAAAGTTACATTACTGGGGTTGGGGGTTGACCTTTGTGGGGTTAGTGTAGTGTGTGGAAGGGAATTTTTTATGGGATCAGGATTAGGATGAATGTCCCGTCCTAGAAGTATTTTTGTGTATTGAGATGGTATTGATGGATGTTTGTTTTGTTTGGGGAGTATTCTTCCACTTAATCCCATTTCAACTCGAATCAAAATGAAATATGTATATATTTGTGTTTAAAGGTGGGGTGGTGTCAGAGGTTTGGTGTTATGAACAGAGTTTAGGGAGGAATAGGCACAGGGTTGGAGAGATGTTGAGCTGTTGAGTCCTAGTCTGATGATATGTGGCTTAGCAGAAGAAGAATAGAGGATAAGATGAGGATTAGCATGATTAAGTAAATGGATCTGTTTCATTTTCTGTACTCTGATGTAGCATAGTATTTTGTGCTGCCATAGTGGCAATAAATGGCAATTGCCTTGTAGACCTTTGGTGTGACTACTATATTTTGATAGACAACTGTTGGTATGCTAATATCTTGGTGGTTGTTAGTATTGAGTAAGTTTGGAATGATCTGATCCAAATAGTCATTGTAACATCACTTGTGAAAGGTAGAGAATTACCAGAAGGACTCAAGATACGGAAGTTTTATATAACTTCTTTTTGTGGTACCAGAAGTCATAACTATAAATTTGAGTGTTTAATAGTTGGTCAAGTAAGAGTACTGATTCCAAATTTGTGGTCTCTGACATGAAAAATTAAGGTTGGTGGTTGTAGTGTGTGTGTGTGTGTGTGTGTGTGTGTGTGTGTGTGTGTGTGTGTGTGTGTGTGTGTGTGTGTTGATGCATGTAAGTATGTGTTTGCGTGTTTGCCAGGGTTAACCCTGCTGGGACAGGTCCAATTTCTGAGGGGACTGTGGAAAGAGATTACACAGAGATACAAAATGCAAAAAATAGGGAGCGATAAGTATGACAATCTTGTTACACACAGTTTAAATAAAGACATGAAAGGGGATGGGGGTTACTGTAAACAAACACAGGGTAGTAATGTATAAGGCATGGGTTTCACGTCTGCAAAGAATGTGATATTTAGTCATGGAAGATTCTGCTGTAACTTTTTTGTAAAGTGAAAGAATTCATGGACCAAGAGTGTTAGACTTGGGAATTATGCTGTGCTTTTGCAAAGTTCCCGTGTACAATTGACTTCTCTCTTGATAAAGAAATGTTGCACCTAGCCAGCTTGTGGCATAGAAGGATACATCCCTGACTGGTGTGGGTGACCAATTCTGTTAGAGGTACCAAGTACCTGTAGGAGCTACTTGGGGTGGGATGTGGTTGCTGCAGCCTTGCCCATCCTGGGAGGGGCAACAGTTCTGTCTTGCCAAACAGGCAACTGGTAACAGCGCTGAGCGTTACTCCCAGTGGAATCTTGTGTTTGAATATTTGCTGTCAAAGTTCATTCATACTTGTAGGCTGGAAGCATGGTTCCCATTGGCAGATGTCATTATGGAGTTTATACAATCCGTTTAGGTGGAAAATGTGTTGCTCCCATGGGGGCGGGGGTGTAGTCAAGCATGGACAGCAAGCTGGCTTTCTCCCTTCTACCCGACTCTGGGGATAGAGGGCTATTTGAGATTCCAGATCAGGAATGAATTGTAAAGGGCTCTTGTATTTCCAGGCCAAGCAAATTTGCTAGGATCTCCTAGTCCAACCCCAAAAATAAATGGGCCCCTGTATGCAGATCAGAGTCATCCGACAAGGTCTGATCGGTAGAAGAAAAAAGATTTGTAGCATCTGTTAATTTCTCAGTTAACATCAGCACAATTGGATCTCTCCTTTAATATGGACAATGTGTATTCAGGATGTTTTATTAAGGCAAAACTATATATTGCCTGTCAGTAATATTTTTGAACATATACAAGGGTTTAATTTATACATTTTAAGAATATTTGTTGATGGGCAAATGTTGGTAGTAGTCCTGAGCACATGTTTAAAATTAAACCTCTGAGGTACTGTGCTTTTAGTTTGAGACATTCTGTATAAATACCAGAGGTTTTGATGGTATGAATCTCCTTGTATTTAGGATCTTGAGCTGGTGATGGTGAAACTTGTGGGCTGAATTTGTCAGTATTCAACTTGTACTTGCTGTTGTAACTTAGATGTATGGGTGTTGTAATGGCTGTGAAGTGGGGTTCATTTTATTGCGAGACAAAGGATGCTTTTTTACTTAAGTTACTCATCTCTCTCAACTGTACAGATTTTCACAGAATGTCCAGATTTGTATCTCATATTTTTGGTCCATTTCTCATAAAATTGTGGTTTTCTAGCAAATCATTGTGACTTGAAGTCGGAAATCAGTTATAAGGGCAATATTTTGCACCCCCCACCCCCATTATTGATGGCTTTGTCCATATTTCTTAATAAATTTTGCTTGAATTTCTTGAGTTACCTAGATTTCCATTTTGAGGATGTCTGTAATTGTGGTAGGTAGCTTCCGTGACTGCTAGTTAACTACTGCATATACTTTTCTTTGTTAATGGCATACAGTGTAGTTGAAATTGGTAGTTGTTAAAAGGATTAACTGACCTTTCTGTGTTTTTAGATGGAAAGTTCTTCTCGGTTTTCATTACTTCCGATACGAAAGAGCTGTACTAAATGTAATGCAGGCAACATTTCCAGTTTCTAAAATTTTTTTTTTTTGGTTTTTTTTTTGACATGTATTAAAGTATAGGAAGTGATTGCATGATTTGTGCAGCATAGCCCAGTTCACAGGTGTGAATTTTACATTTTAACAGGAGAAACTTGTGATTCATTTTTTGAGATGGACCTAAAGATAATTGTAGTGCATGGAGTGCTGTGAATGTGCTCCAGAACTGATGAAAAGATAGGCCTGCTAAACGCTTTTCTGATGTAACATGTTTAACAATTGCTTGAACACCCTCAAGTGGAGAAACAGTTCTTGGTGGCTACAAAGTTGAGACAAGCCAATGTAAAAGAATCAACCAGCCATTCTCCCTATTGCATGGTTTGCTTGTGATTTACTATTTTATTGTAAACCCTTTATTGGGCTTTAATTGAAAATTTAATTTTTAAAAAGTCCCATGAATATGGGAAACTGGAGAGAGATCTCCAGGAAGACATCCAATCATTTTAATGCTTTTATTTTGGGAAGCACACTTAAAGCAGCTCCATTGTGCTCCACTGTCCTCCACATTCTAAAAAGTGAGAAATGGCAGAAAACTAACTGCTTTAAAACTGTTTAATAAATCTTGGTTGTCTGCCAGACTTGTTTTAACAGTTTGGCAGATAACTGTGTAGTTTGAAAAATTTTAAGAATTAGTTAAGGCATGGTTCCATAATGAAGTCATTACATCTTAATGGACATAGTGTTTGAAAGATCACACCAATATGTGTTCAGCCTTTTGTTTATGGTATTGGTGGGAGTAGGAAAATGTTGTTTTTGTAGTAAACTGATCTCAAGCTCACAGATAACAAACTTGCCCTGCTTCCAGTTTTGTTGTTGTTTTGAACTTCATTCGTTAAAACACTTCGTACTTTTTAAAGTATGAGAGTGTGTTTGCTTTCTGGGCTTCCTGCTTGTTTAGATGTATGTTGCAAAACCATTTGTTCTCTTTACTTTTAAGTGAATTAGAGGAATCTTTAAACTCCCTGATTTTGACCTTTTGTTCTACCATTGCTTTTGGATTTTCACAATTATTACATGGATGGTAAAATTCACCTTACAAGCATTACTTTCTAGGCGAGTCTGTTGTCCTACTTATCACTAGAGAACAATTAAAAATTTTCAGTTATAGTTGGTGCATATGTTTCATGCAGTTCCGTCATTGGGAATTGTTCTTTTCGTGAAGTTATTTTTGCAGAAAGTCTCTTGTTACTCAATAGCAGCTTTTTGCTTTTGCAGTTTTTCTTTCTATAAAATGCTCATATGTTAGTGTGTGTTCTTTTTCTGACTGTTGCATTCCCAGATGCATTGTGTGCTACAAAACTGATGGCCTAGTTGACTTAACGGAGTGCTGGCTTAAGTGGCTTATTAGAAGTTGTTGAGAGTGTGCATAGAAGTACTGAGGGTATGAACTAGAGCCACTGCAGTATTAGATGAGGCCTTTAATTGCTTTTCTCAAAGGAGCATGTAGCGAGGATCCACTTTCCTCAAAAAAAAAAAACTTTAAAATCAAAATTCGTAGTGCTAGTAAGAGACATTAGTGCTGCTGCCGCTCACTTTGCAGTAATCTTTCTGCTGATTTTCTTTGGAGGTTGTGAGCCAGGCATATTGTCTGTCTTGACAGTGTGAAGTTGCAAAGGTATTTAAATGATTTCTGTGAAGGCAGTAGATCCTATTAGTTTAGCTTTAGATTCGGGAGACGGTAATTTTCAGGCTGTGGATACTTTGCTGTGAAGAATATAATTTCCACACTGTGCGGTAGAACATGTAGTTGAAGGAACTCAATTCTGTGTGTTGGTTATAGCAGGTGTAAACAGGATTTATTCCTCGTCTATGCCTTAACAGAAAGGAGACCTTTTATTGGGGAGAAAATTAAACCTGTACGGTAGTGCGTGATTTTTGGTCACTCACAAGGCTGTGTTTTTACCTTTCCAAACAAAGTCATATCTTTGCTCCAGTTCACCCCATGGAATTTTATCCTTCAAGCTTTTCCTGTTTGTACCTTCTCTAAGGTAGGTGGTTGTGTGTGGGAAATAGGGTATATGCTTACAGCCATAAGTTTTTTTTTCCTTGGTAGTCAATGTGTAAATATCTTGTACTTTACTGGTAATGACTTCTACAGCTTTAATTTTAGTGTTAGGTTGTATACTTTGCAGGGCAGCCTCTGAGAGACTGTGGTTGCAAAGAGCCGTTGTTGTTGTTGTCGTTGTCTCCAATAAAACCTTTGTGTACCTAATTGGCTGCAGCATAGCCTTTAATGCTTTAGTTGACATACACTGTCATCAGGAGCTTGGGGGTTTGTGCTTGACCTAAAGAAAGGTGTATGCCACTGCTTCAGATCTTTTTATTTCAATCTTTCCCAACCCCAAGTCTTGTGGAAGACTGAATAGTAGCACATTTAAATGTGTCTAGACTTGTTTAGTATGCAGGTTGCATATTCTTTGTTCCTAGTTTACACTTCAATAGCTTGCTGTGAAAAATTTGGTGGATCATCTGCTTAAACAATTCTACTTTCATGCAGATTGGGTCTGGATTTGTAATATTTAAAATGAGCATAGCACATTGTCTACAGCTTTCTGTCTTTTTTGGAAAGTGTGTTTTATTGGGTGATGGGAACGCAAACCCTAAAGCACAGTAAGTAATACAAACTGTGAAGTCCTCCCTTGATCTGTGCTCTTTTATCCCCCTCCTTGTTATGTTGCTTAGTTATGCACCTGTCTACTTGGTACTTCCTACTGTTGTGACGATACTTTGTGATGGTATAGTTTGGCATCTGTAGCAGGAGCTATTAATAGTGTAGATTTGTCCTTTTACTAAGCATATTGCCGCTTTGACTTGGTTTTCATAAGACTCAATGTGTGCGTTAAAGTGCTTTAGTATTAACTTCATTTGCCCCGTAGGCAAATAGCTTTTGGAGCTTGTTGGAGAGTATTGTATTACTTCATTGTGGTTTTTTTTTTTTTTTTTTTTTTTTAAATGCTTCTACAGTCCTGAAGTTAGTAACCTTTAAATTTTTAGATCGCATTCCGTATTCAGGTTTGTTTGTATTCTGCATCTTGGTTCATTGATGTTGGCTCCTCTTGCTTGTGAAGGTAAATTGCCTGATCTACTGAAAGAGTAGTTTTGACTGCCTTTTTACTTTTTTTTTTTTTTTTTTTTTTTCCATGCTTGTGTTTTGACTGCATTGTATAAAGAAGTTACCTTTATAAAGTATATGAAGCAAGACATTTGGTAATGTGACTTAACTAACTGTGCAACTCTCTCCTGTCTCTTTGCCTCTTTAGTATGGCTCTCTCCCTTTTTGTAGTTGTCTGTCGACTGTGTTCATCTTAATTCTTGTGTATTCTTCAGTATTTGCTCTAAAATGTGATTCTTGTGTCTTGGGGCTACCTGAACACCAGTGTTGCATTTGGTCATTTTTGCTGTACTTCAGCCATATTTATTGCACTCATGGTGACTACAAGTCTGTCTGATTGTACAAGACCCCCCCCCCCGCATTGAGAATTGGCACCTTTTTTGCTGCAAGTCTTGATAGGGTGCATGTTCATCCTTAAGAGTTTAGCATAAATTAATACTAACAAAATTCCATTGTTTACTGTAATTGTATTAAAATTTAGAATCATTTGTATATCATGACCATAAAATGTAATGAACAGTGAGAAGACATTTGAGAGTAATGATAACCTCCTTGTGGCTGAGTAGGACGAAAAGGTGCTGCTGCTGCTCACTTTGCAGTGATCTTTCTGTCAATTTTCTTTGGAGGTTGCAAGCCCAGGAGTATTGTGTAGGACCCCACTTTGAAGTCACCAAGGCATTGAAATGGAAAGGTTTTTGTGAAGGCAGCTTAAGATCCCATTAGTTTGGATTTCAATTCAAGAAACCATTGTTATCAGTCTGTCTTGTGGGTAGTCCATGTTTGAAATGTCCTAAGAATATTCGTGTCTGCGTGTGTCTCTGCCTGTTGTCCAATACTGGATTTATTGATTTTTGAACACTTTCTTGGACATCCCAAAATTCAAAATGCTGACTTTACAGCAGCTTCTGCCCATGCTGGGCAAGAACGCTTGGTTAGTGACTCTAGACTTCAAAAAGGTATACCTGCATATCCCAGTAAGGGAATCGTGCAGATGATACCTCCGTTTCAAGGCTGGTTTCATGCTTTACCAATTCTCTGCACTGCCATTTGGCTAATCTACTACCAGGGTCTTTACAAAGTGCCTGGCACCAGTAATTGCATTACACAGAAGCATACAAATCTATCCTTACTTGGACGACTCTCATTCAAGCAGAAAACAAGGACATTCTTCTTCAACATCTGGCGTTTGTGAAAAGGCTCCTAACATGCCTAGGGTACACAATAAACTAAACGAAAAGAAATCACAACTGGTACCCTCTTAAAAGATTACATTCATGGGTGCAAGCTTGAATACGACTGCCCAGATGGCTTACCTTACGCCAGACAAAGGCAACTGACTATTTACTTCAAAACAGATGGCAACAAAAACCCAGTTATCTGCAAGACAAATTCTGCAGGCTTTGGGGTTCATGGCATCCTGCATTGTACTAATTCCATATGCAAGACTGCATATGAGGAAACTACAGTGGCATCTAAAAAGTTTATGGAGTCAACATTGTCAGTCTGGAAACAATGATCCCTCTTTCCCTGCCTACAACAGGAGTTTCTTTGGTGGGCAGAGACATGTCACCAGAACATGGGACAGTCATTCACTCTACCCCCTGCCACCCAAACCCTAACTACAGACCCATCAGACTAAGCTTGGGGAGCCCACCTGGCGGGGAGATGCATTCAGGGCATATGGAGCCCAAAATAAATGCATCTGCATATCAAGCAGAAGGAGATGTTAGCTGTTCAGAATGCCCCGATGGCCTTCAAGGATTTACTTCACCCAGGACAACTTGATAATGACTGACAACACCATGATTATGTGGTACATAAACAAGCAGGGGGGATACACATTCCTACCCCCTTTGAAGACTAGCCATGGCATTGTGGGACACAGCCCTGACTTGCCAGCTACATCTTCAAGCTCAATTCCTGCCAGGAAAACAAAATACTCTGGCAGACTATCTAAGCAGAAATCTTATGGACCCTCTCGAGTGGAAACTGGACCCACAAGTCTTCAGCATGATAACAGAGAAATGGGGGAGTCCAGACATAGATCTATTTGCCTCTCCCCAAAGTTATCAACTGGACAAATTCTGCATAAGGACTTATCACAGACAAGCATGGAAAGTGGACGCCCTATCCTTCAGTTGGAAAAACCTATCTGTCTACACCTTTCCTCCTCTGCCTCTTCTCCCCAAGGTCTTATTAAAGGTCAGACAGGAAAAAACAAAAATTATCCTAATTGCCCTGGATTGGCCTTGCCAACACTGGTACCCAATTCTAAGGAATTTATCTAGACTCCCTCCTTGGTACTTGCCTCAAATACCTAATCTACTGTCTCAGCAGAGCAATCATTCTGCAAAATCGGCTCCAAACTCTGAACCTGGCAGCGTAGCTGATCATGTAATTATTCAACAACACCTCTCAGTAAATCTGTGATGGATGTAATTTTCGAAGACAGAAGGCCTAGTACTAAAAAATCTTATGCTGATAATTTGGAACCAAGCACAAGGAACTGCAAAGCCAAATATTCCTCAGATTTTACAGTACTTTACTGAGATGCTTGACAAGGGCCTATCTCTTTCATCAATAAAAATCCATGCCTCTTCCATCTCTGCTCATTACAACACAGAGCCTTCCATCTTTTCTCATCCTCTGCTAAAACAGTATCTTAGAGAGGCCAAAAATTTAAGGCCTCCCAGAAGATCAACTCCTGCATGGGACCTCAATTTTGTGCTGGAAAAGCTCACCCTGCCTCCTTTTGAACCAGCTGTTACTGCGGATATAAAGTTTTTATCTTGGGAAAACAGCTTTCCTTCTGGCAATCACTTAAGGAAGAAGGGTTTCAGAACTACAGGCCCTTATGGCTGTGGAGCTTTTTATTGCATTTCATCCGGACAGGGTGTCCCTCAGGACCAATCCTTCCTTTATGCTTAAGGTGGTATCCAGTGTGGCTCTTAACCAAACTATTCACCTGCCAACCTTTTACCCAAATCCTCAGAACAAGGGGGAGCGAATTCTGCATTCCTTGGACGTACACAGACAACTAAGATTCTACTTAAACAGGACCATATCTCTAAGAAAGTCTGAGCATCTACTGGTGGCATTTGCTGCAGGATCAGAGGGGAAGGCTATTTCAAAGCAGACTGTTTTCAAAGTGGATAAGCCACTGCATTAGTTTCTGCTACTTGCATCATGGTAAACCGGTGCCCAAGGAAATGTGGTCACATTCCACCAGGGCTGCATCTACCTCCGCAGCTTTTCTAAGAGGAGTTCCAACCAAAAACATTCTAGAAGCTGCTACTTGGAGCTCTGTTCATACATTTACAAAGCATTATCATTTGCCTCTCTTCTACACCCAGGGCAGGCTTTACCACTGCATTTCTGCAGGGCCTTATAGCCGCTCCTAATGCTATTTAGCTCCATCCTCCCATCCATAGCTTTGGGATTCTACCCAAATGTAATGAGTGCAACAGTGAAACATGAACATAGTACAGTTATGTACACTTAACATAAATGTAGATGTTCGAGTGTGTTCACTGTTGTAGTCCGGGTTACCTACCCGCCACCCCCCTTTTTCCTAGAACTTCTCTTTCCTTCACTATATTCTACAGCCTTTGTGGTGTGTATGCTTTTAGATGAAAGTAAAGTTTGTTATAGTTGCATTTGTAAATATTTTTGCTCTCCATTTGGGGGGGCACCTGACATCTGGGGGCGTCTGCATGTTTTATACCCCTGACTACTTGACGTCACGGGAGAAGAGACTGCAACTTACGCAGGACTCAAAGACTCTGTTAATCAGGCCAACTGAGGGCTACTGCAAGCAGATAACCCAAATGTGATGACTGCAACAGTGAACACGCTCTAATATCTACATTTATGGTAAGTGTACACAACTGTACTTTTTCTTCTATCTTCTCATTTGTGGCTTTTCTTCTTTTCCTAGTTTTGAACTTGTGAACATGCGAGAGGCCTGTGTGATGATGGAAAAGGAGGGTATCTGGTATTTTAGTGATTTTTTACTTTGTTCTAAAATTTGTGGAATAAGGCTTGGAGGGTTACCAGAGATGAGCTTCATTCAGATACTTTGGTTGTAGTAAGTGTGTAATTTTTGTACAGTGTATTGAATGTGCTGGCAGTAGTCCTGTCATTACTTTGCTACAATTTCCACTGAATCTGTTGAATTCTCAACTTGCAAATCCTGCTGTTTAAATTACCTAGCTTTTGTCATGCAGCTGCTTCCTTCCCTTGAATCTTAAGAAATTAAAGAAGCGTGGTTAAAGTTGCAACTCTGCCAGATGTTCATGTTTCAGTGCTGCAGTCATTACATTTGGGTTATCTGTTTGCAGGCAGCCCTCAGTCGGCCTGATTATCAGTCTTGGGTCCTGCGTCGGTTGCTGTCTCATCTTCCATGATGCCATGTAGTCAGGGGTATAAAGCATGCAGCTGACGCCATTACATTAGTCTTTCTTGCCATGCGGTGCCCGAAGCAGAAGCAGTTCACAAGTGTCGGTCGGCCGACTCCTGCAATTTTTGTTTTCGAGTTTCAGATCCGAAGTCTTCGAAAAAGCTAAGTATCCCATTGGGGATCCTTTTTTCTTGCTCTAAACTGATGTCAGCAAAAGTTTAACAATTGTATTTCTTGTGGAAAACAAATACCTCAAAGATTTTCATTTGTACTGCATTCCTTGCTTAGGCCCATACCACGACGTACCTCGCTGTCGGTTTTGTGCCTTATTCAAACCTCTAACTATTCGTCGTCTGTTCATTTTCGCATCTAAATATTTTGGTGCGCTGTTCAATTATCCAGAAATGGCTTGGGTAAGCCACCCGACCTACCGGCATTCCGAAAAAAACCTAAAGACAGAGAAAGACCGCATAGGTTCAAAGCTGCCGACACTGCTTCCGTTTAAGCTAGTAGCCAGTTCGCCACTGCTCAGGCGCTTTTGCAGCCCCTGATACCCACTACTTCAAATTCACAAGCCTTATAGTGAAACACATTCGGATTCCAGTATGCCGCGAGATGATTCTTCGACTATGGAACCTGCGGATGTCTCTATGTTGGATGGGTCCGGAGCCGCTGTGCAGGCACCGGCTTCTGGGGGGTATATTCAGGCCTACTGACTTGCATATTAAACCAACACCATCTTCTTCTTCAAGGCCTAAAACTTGATACCCAAATAGAAAACAGATGCCCAGACTGCATGGTCAGGCTCCTATGCCTAAAAAGCAAATTATTAGAATGGCTGAAGACCTTATCGGGGAGGCCGCCCTTCTCCCACTTAAGAGACCTAGAACTGATTTTCCTTCTGATTCTTTGGATCAGGATTCTGAAATTTCTGTTTCTTCTGATGACCAGGATTTGCCCTCATCTACCTATGAGGATTCTGATGCAGATGACTCAATTCCCTCTGCTTCCCCTCCAGAAGATTTATTTTTTGGTGAAACCTTGCATACTCTTAGGGAGCATTTTTGCTGGGAAAGCCAGGATTACTCTAACTCCAAAAAGAGGCTTAGGGAATTCTTACGCCTACCTCAACACAGGCCTTTAGCTGTCCCTCCTGTACTGGACATTGTAGATGATGCCTTCATGGACTCTAGCCTGGTCCGAGACACTTTACCTCCGGCTCCCAGCAAACCTGACTGGTATTAGAGTACCTGACTCTCACAAGTTCTTCTTTTTAAAAATCCTGCTGCGGCTCTAGAGACCATTTCACAGGGACCCAAAGGCATTAAGGCTACTACTGCCAAAAACCCTACCCCCTCTGATAGAGATTCCTGGGCCTTGGACAGATGGGGGTAAGAAGGTATACACTTCTGCTACTTTGGCCATTAGGGCCTTAAACTGCCAGTTTCATATGTTAAAGTATCAGCAGCGTATTATTGGATTACTTAAAACAGAAAATGATGTGGATTCCTGACTGTGCTGAAGAATTACAGGATTCGATGCATTCTGCTGAACAAGTTGGCAAACATACTTTGCACTGTGGTTTTGATTTCTTTGAGGCCTCTTGCAGGGCTGCTGTCACTGGGTCTGTACTTAGAAGGCATGCTTGGCTTGAGGAGCAAACTTTACCAGATTATGTTAAAGCTAAATTACTGGATGCTTCCTTAAACCAAGACAGTCTGTTTGGTAACAAAGCAGAAGTAGTACTTAAAAAGATGGAGGAAAAAGCTAAATCTATGCAAACTGTTAAAGATTTCCTGCAAGTACAGCCTCCCAGATTTAGTAGGCACTGGCCTAAGAATTGGTCCTTTCCTGTCTCTTCCAGGCCTTCTCAGTCCAAACCCAGGGCCAGCAGACCACCCAGGTTTCAGTCTCAAGGTACTCGCAGGCCTAAGCAGTGGGGGGGGGGGCTCCCTCTTCCAAAGCTGGAAGTTGTAAGACACCCCCCTATAGTAAACTGTGACAATGACCTAACCTTAAACCTTCCAAGCCCTGCTCAACTGACTGTTCCTTTAGGGGAAAAGATCGCCCTGCATGCAAAAAACTGTGAACTTCCTTACCCAAGACAATGGGTTCTAAATATAGTTTCCCAAGGATACAGATTCCACTTCCACTCCTTACCAACCCCAAACGGTTGGCCAGACCTACCCCCAAATCAGTGGGCAGAGGCTCAACAGCAGGTTCTCAATCTTTTGTATCAGGGCTATTGAACCTGTCCCAAAAGAGGATTGGGAATAAGGTTTTTACTAGAGACTTTGCCTGGTACCCAGAAAAGACAATACCTGGCATCCTATCCTGGTCTTGTCTGTCCTAAACACCTTTTTGCTAATCCCAAAATTCAAAATGCTAACACTTAATCAGCTGCTTCCCATGCTAGGCAAAAATGCCTGATTGGCAACATTGGATTTAAAGGAAGCATACCTGCAAATCCCAATAAGGGAATCTTGCAGAAAATACCTATGCTTCAGAGCAGGCAACATGCACCATCAGTTCTCTGCACTGCCCTTTGGCTTATCTACTGTGCCCAGGGTATTCACAAAGTGCCTAGCTCCAGTCATTGCGTTCTGCAGGCAAAGAAATATTCAAATATACCCATACCTGGACAATTGCCTAATTCAGGCAGAAAGCCAGGACATACTATTAAATCATCTGACATTTGTAAATAAACTGCTGAACTCGCTGGGGTACATCATAAACGAAAAGAAATCTCGCCTAGTATCCTGCCAACAAATTGTATTCCTGGGCGCAAGCTTGAATACAGCTTCCCAGATGGCCTACCTCACGCCGGAGAAACAAGTTTATTTGGCAGCCTACTTCAAACTACTATCCACAAAGACCCAGCTATCTGCAAGGAAAATACTGCAAGCACTAATTCCATATGCGAGACTGCATATGAAGAAACTACAGTGATGTCAACAGTCTCAGGACCTGGAATCAGATTCCCATCATTCCTTGTATAAATACAGAGTTCCTTTGGTGGGCAGAGGTCTGCCACGACAAGTGACTGCCATTCACTCTACACCCTGCCACCCAAACCCTAACAGACTCATCGGACTATGCATGGGGGGGCTCACTTGGCAGGGCAGTGCATTCAGGGCAAATGGAACCAGAGTCAAATGCACCTGCATATCAATCAAACAGAAATGTTGGCTGTACAGAAGTCTCTGACAGCCTTGAAGGACCACATTCTTCCAGGACAATTAGGACAACACTTGTTTTTTTTTTTTATGTGGTATATAAACAAGCATGGGGGAACCCACCTCCTCTGCAGGGGGAACCCACTCATACCTCCTCTGCAGACTAGGCATGGCTCTGTGGAACACAGCCTTGAGCTACCAAGTGCACCTACAAGCTCAATTCCTGCCAGGCAAGCTAAATACGCTGGCAGACGACCTAATCAGAAATCTCATGAACCCACACAAATGGAAACTGGAGCCAAAGATATTCAGTATTCTGCGAAACAAATGGGGGAGCCCAGAGAGCGACCTGTTTGCCTCCCCTCAGAACTACCAATTGGACAAATTCTGCACAAGGACTCCCCACAGCCAAGCATGGAAAGTGGATGCCCTGTCCTTTAACTGGATAAGCCTCTCAGTTTATGCCTTTCCCCATCTGCCTCTCCTCTGGAAAGTTTTACTAAAGCTCAAACCGGACGAACAAAGGACATTACTCCATTGCCCCAGACTGTCCATGCCAACACTGGTACCCCCTCTTGCACAGTTTGTCACTACTGGAACCATGGCTCCTGCCTCAGACTCCTTACCTACTGTCCCATCCGGAGGGCCAGATCCTGTACCCCCAACTTCAAACCCTGAACCTGGCAGCCTGACTGACTACCTGAGTTCTCCTATACCATCCCTCAAACAGGTGCTGGATGTCATCCTGGAGGCAAGGAGGCCTAGTACAAGAACATCCTATGCTGAAAAGTGGAAAAGATTCTGTTCTTGGAACCAGGCTCAGGGGATGGGCACAACAGTGCCCAGTTTACCGCATATTCTTCAATACTTAACAGAGATGCTTCACAAGGGCCTGTCCTTCTCTTCCATTAAAATTGATGCCTCAGCCATTTCAGCACATTGTAATACTGAGCCACCCCTCTTCTCTCACCCCCTGTTGAAACAATTCCTCAGAGGGGCCAAAAATGTAAGGCCACCCAGAAGAGCTCCTACTCCTGCCTGGCACCTACCTTAATTTTGTATTGGAAAAGCTCACTCTACCTCCTTTTGAGCCAGCTGTAACTGCAGAGTTGAAATTTCTTTCTTGGAAAATAGCCTTCCTTCTAGCC
This sequence comes from Protopterus annectens, assembly GCF_019279795.1. Classification (NCBI taxonomy): domain Eukaryota; kingdom Metazoa; phylum Chordata; order Ceratodontiformes; family Protopteridae; genus Protopterus; species Protopterus annectens. The sequence goes on along the minus strand of NC_056725.1, from coordinate 175,420,017 downwards.
ATCACTTCAGCAAGAAGGGTGTCTGAATTACAGGCCCTCATGGCAGTGGAGCCTTTCATTATCTTTCATGCAGACAGGGTGCCCCTCAGGACCAATCCCTCCTTTTATGCCATAGAACAAAGGGGAATGAATACTGCACTCCTTGGACGTGCACAGACAACTTAGATTTTACTTGGACAGGACCAAGACTCTCAGGAAATCTGAACAGCTGCTAGTTGCCTTTGCTGCAGGGACAGAGGGGAAGGCCATTTCAAAGCAAACCGTTCCTAAGTGGATAGGCCATTGCATTCTTTTCTGATAGAAGCACCATGGAAAAACTTACCCCTCAGGGGATAAGACCCCATTCCACCAGGGCTGCATCTACTTCTACATCCTTTCTCAGAGGTGTTCCTACCAGGGACATCCTAGAAGCTGCTATCTGGAGTTCTGTACATTCACCAGGCATTACCACTTGCCAATTTTTTCTAAATCCAGAGCTGGTTTTGCCACTGCAGTCTTGCAGGGCCTAATAGCTAGTCCTAATGCTCAATAACTGCCTCCTCCCCTTCCTTAGCTTTGGGAATTTACCCAAATGTAATGCCTGCAACAGTGAAACACGAAGAACCTAGTACAGTTGTGTACACTTACCGTAAATGTAGATGTTAGTGTCTTCACTGTTGCAGTCCTCCTCCCTCCAGCCCCCTGACTTCTATTGGCTATACCTCTGTTCTTGTTTTCTATACTTAAGCTTGAGACAGCAACCGACACAGGACCCAAGACTTTGATGATCAGGCCAACTTGATTGCAACAGTGAATACACTTGAACGTCTACATTTATGGTAAGTGTACACAACTGTACTTTTTAGGATCTGTTTTGTGCCTTATTTCCTTTTGTATCCTTTCATCACTCATTCCAACAGTAACCGCTCTTGTGTTTGTGTTCCTTTTAGTTGCTGTGTATGTTTTAGCCAGTGTGTTCCTGAAGTGCATTGCACTTATGTGCCCCTCATATGACACTTGGAGCTGTAAGGCATGCAGTGTGGTTTGACCAGACTAACTGGTATAGGTGGGGGCAGGCCTTATGGCCATCTAAGTCCCCATCATCCATGAGATTTCCCGGAGTCATCCAAGCATCCATTAAGATTTTTGCCACATGTCCTTGTGTCCCTGTTCATCCCACAGTAGCCCTGTGCAAGCTAGTACGTATGTGATGCATGTGACAAATCCAGCTGATAACGCTTTTATTTTGCTGGGGGCATGCCTTAGGCAGATGCTTCTGGCTGCCTCTTGATGTGGTGCTGGATTTCTGTGAAATGGCAGTAATGCGTTGAACTTGCCTGCCATCCCTTTCCCAGGGAGGTTCTTGCTGTACAAGTGCCCTGGTTGTCAGTGGCGCACAGGGCATCATTCTCCTCCTGTTTCACTGAGCTGATTCAGTGGTGGCATGTCTGTCTTCAGTTGTCAGGAGAGAATAAAAATAATGGTGAAAAGTCACAAGAAGGGAGTAAAAAGTCGTGCAACTCTTAAGAGTCTGACATCTCCCTCCAGGCAGATACTGTCCCCTAAAAACTTTGTAAATAAACCGGCTCAGCTCCTCAGACACTGCGAACTTTAATAGAGCAAACGAGCAAAAAAATACGTAATACTATATACATATGAACAGATAACTTGGCGCTTTCACCCACATACATAGGCATCATCAGAGTAAAAAAACACTTTCAACGTTTTTGCATTTAAAGCTATTAATTGCAAATGCACCCCTCTAGGCAATCCGCCCCTACCTAAAAACAATTTGTGAATTAGTCACAGTAAAACATCACTCCTATGCTTATTGAAAAGCAGAGTTACTTATAACTAGAAAGAATATTGTTCAACTTAAAACACAAAACATTTTAAAGAAATCTATATATAAACATATTTATATCAAAGTAATAAATACAAATAATAGATAAAAATAGTAATTAACATTCTCTAAACAAATGTAGATTTATACTTTAAAATACTAGAGACTGAGATGTGATCATTTAATGCCTGGAGGTCTAGATGCATCCAGCCTCAACTGCCAGATGCACTCCATCTCAAGTAAAACTTTTAAATCACCTCCCTTGTCATTAAATGGAATTCTGTCCATTACAAAAAACAGAAATCTCTTAAAATTAGGGCAACTCAGACTGTGCATATACAAAGCATTATTGGTTCTTTTGTTCCTGATGTCTGTTGTGTTCCAGGATTCTGAGCCTTAACTTTCTTGTTTTCCCAACATAGAAAGTAGAACAGCTCAAACATGTAGCAATGTACACTACCATCTTGGTATTACAATTACAGAATCCAGGACACCTAATAGTTTTGTAGAAGCCTTGAACCGCCACCTAGGGGCCATTGTTGATAAACTTACATATACTACAAACTCCACATTTGCTCATTCTGGAGCTCTTGTATGTCTCAACATTTGGTTCAGCTTCCATCAGTTCTTTAAGGTTCCTACCCCTACTGTATGTAAAAGTTGGGGTGTTACCTATATCACTATCAAAAGAATTTTGCCAAGTATCCTTAATTCTAATAATTTGTCCTGCCTGCCCATTATATGGCAAAATCATAGCACATTTTTTGTGTTGTGCATGGGACTTTGAAGCCAACTCATTCCCCTCCCGAATTTCCTTCATTAAACCCCCATGCAAAATAGGTTTTAAAGGATGTAGTTCTCTTAGTTTCTATTTCTTTTCCGACTCTGGACAGAATTTCTTGTGGGTAACCCCTTTCTGTATACATAACAATTAAGCTGGTCAACTCTATGTTTAGCCGTTCATCCTCACTAATCAGCCTGGATAATCTAACCATTTGGCCTTTGACCAAATTCTTCTTGATATAGTGGGGGTGACAACTCTGAAAATGCAAGAAACTATTGGAATAAGTTTTTTCTTGCGATATAATTATACTTGCATCATGCATGTTTTTGTATAACAATATATCCAAATAATTGCAGGTTTCTCCATGTATGGTGTAGGTGAATTTTAAAAGTGGGGTGGTGGTAAGAAAATCAACAAATGTGTGGATCTCATCCCTACTCCCTGTCCAAAAAATTATTATATCAAGGTAACTCAGATAAAGCGTTGCCCGTTTCATATACTCAGTAGGGAACACCTTCTCCATCTCCCATTCCGCCAGTACCGAATTGGCATAGATTGGCACACACCTAGCACCCATGGCAACTCCTGCCACTCTAAATAGTTCACCTTCAAATCCAACAAAATTGTTTTGACAGAACCATTTCCATAAGATCTGCTATCACATTACGTTTAACAGTATGAAAACCACTATATTTGTCCAAACTCCTACTGAACATTTCCAGACCTTGTACCTGAGGAATGATCGAAAAAAGGTTTAGAACATAAATTGTCACCATCAAAAATGGTTCAAAGGTTTGTTTTTGTCTAATAACCTCCAAGCAATGCAACAAATCGCTCAGGATGTGTGGCAAACTTTTAACGATACCTTTACAATGAAAATCTACATAGGCCATTGCTTCTGTTTTAGAGCCTTTTGCTGACACTATTGGGCGAAAGGGTGGGTCATTCTGATTTTTGTGAGTTTTTGGAATTCCAAAAATGGAGGTGGTCACTGGGAATTCAACCATCAAATAATGGTATTCATTAACATCAGTAATCCCCTCCATTAACCACTCGTAAAGACGCCAGTCAATTTTAGTGTATGCCATACACACTTTGTTCCTAGATACTCTAATATACGTGTTTGTATCACTCAAAAGACTGTGCATTTTGTTCGAGTAGTCCGTGTTAGACATAATCACCACCCCTCCTCCTTTGTCAGGTTTCATGACCCTATACAAATTAGTAGTAGTTAGTTCTTGAAGACAAAACCTCTCCCCAGGTGTTGGGTTAGCCAGTTCCCTCCTTGGTCCCCCTTAACATTCTTCTAAGTTGCGCCTCACACAACTTCTCGAAGATGTGAATACATGGGTGTGCAGGAGGTATGAAGGTGCTCTACCTCTTTAGTCCAATAACATTGTCAATGGTTGGACTAGGTTTTTTGTAAAAAAAAAAAAAAAAAAAAAAAAACTTCCACGTTTAACTGTATAGTGTACATCTTGGTTAACCAGCACTTTAGCTATTTCATTTCTAAAATGAGACAAATGTAAACCCCTTCTTGAATAGAGACAAATAGTTGTCGGTTAACTCTGTTAGCGAAATTATAAACTCTAACATTGTCCACTTTAATCAAATTGCAAGAGTGTGTCACAATGGTTTGTTAAGTCAAAGTCACTCCCTAATATCTGCGTGGCATAATTCCCCTCAATCTCCATGTCTGTTACACTATCCTAAACTATTATTTAACAAATGTGGACAATTCACTGGTGAAATTTCTGAAACGGATTCTAAGACGGAGGAAAAACATAATTTCCTTTGTCACCAAAAAATTTACAAAAATTGTTGCTAAAGTTGTCGCAAAAAATACCGTGATGTGATGGCTGTAATCGGGACTAAAGCAGACTCCTCTTACACGGGTTTGCGTACCTTTAGGGTGCTTAAGACTGGTGGTCTGGTCCAAGAAGTAGTGGTTCTAGCAGACTTGCCCTCAACTACTTGGGTAGAGTGTCTGTTCTGACCTCGACTTCTCTCTGGCCACTAACTGCAACCTTGTTATCCAGGCTCATGCAGACTTTGTCTGTGGTAGTGAGCTAGCCTTTCCATCTTATCATACATGATAGGAAGGCTTCCACTCTTGCTATCCGTTGACTTTACTAGTCTTGCTAAGCCGCACATGGAGAAAATACATTGTGGAGTGACTGATCTTAATCCATTGTTTTTTTTTTAGTGTTTTCTCTTGTCATCTTTGAGAAGTGTTTGCAGCCAGTTGTGTAGACGTTAAGGGAGCATGCAAGGCTGGAGTGTCATTGAAGGTCTTTTACCAAGACATGCTATTTGTATATGTTACCAGAGTCTGTATTTTAACAAGTCCATTGCAGATGCTTAAAATGCATTTGCTTCCAGCAGCATCCCTGATGCTCAATTTCAGGGTGTCTCTAGGTTGCACCCACAGCCCTGCGCTGTCTCTAGGTTGCACCCACAGCCCTGCGCTGTCTCTAGGTTGCACCCACAGCCCTGCGCTGTCTCTAGGTTGCACCCACAGCCCTATTATATTGATCGTCCGGCGGGACTTCAGGCTGGATAATTACAATGTATGCACACAGTGAGTGAAGTTTTACTCGTGCTTAAAGGTACATGTACTTATGATTGTGCAAACTTCTCTGGATCTAAAAATGTACAACAGTTGCATTGAAGGTGACTGCTTAGATTAAACTTGGAACCTCTGTGCACATAAGAGCACAAATAGTTGGCCGCATCCTGGCCAGTTTTCTACTGAAAGTTTGCACCATTCTTGCAAACTAGCTGTATTTTCCCTAATTAACTACAGCTTTGTGAAGACTTTGAGTTCCATTTACTGGCTATTTGTATTGCAGTTCATCTCCCTTGCAGCACACAGTTTGCACCAGAACACTACTGTTGAGTCTTGGAACCTTGTGGTCCTACATGGTTCTATTGACTTTCAAAGAAATAAGTCTCAGAATAGATGTATTTTGCCTGTTAGTACTGAACATCTTAATTTATACTTTAGACAAGTCTTGATTAGTAACTTGTGGACAAGTTGAAGTTTGTGTGTCTAGTATTGCATCAAGGTACTACTTGCTTCTAGTTAAACTGGAAATCAACCTTCACATTTGTTTGCATGAATGATTCCTTTAATATTCAGCAGTCCTCTGCTAGTCATTTTAATTTCAGTTTAGCTGGACAGGCTGGCAGATCAGGGAGCTTTTCATCTGCAGCATAGGCTATAAGCTGTATACATTTATTACTACATTTGTTTGACACTAAAAATTTGTAAAAGTGTGTGTGTATGTAAATGTACATGTACATGTTTGCTTTATACTTGTGTACACATGTATGTGTTTTGTATATTGTACATTTTATATTGCATCTGTGTATGTATACTAAATGTATATAATATGTATTCACATAGTTACATTTGTATTCAGACTTTTAACGTACAGATGCATGTAGAGAGAACTGGTGAACATTTTATCCATTGGGATATTAATACATGTAAACTATGACTAGAGTGGGATGTGCAAATGTGAATAATGAGATATCAGAGTAGTTTTTCAGGTGACTTGGTTGTGTTCTTTATACCAACTTTGTATGTTTAAAATAGTTTTAAAAAGAGTATGAAGATATATTTGATTACTTCAAGCAAATGAATGATTTTAACCATTGCCTCATAGCAGCTGCTTTTTCCAGATGTTTTTAATTATTTTAAAGTCTGATTTTAAGAAATTCAGTGCTCCAGAGGCAGTTTACGTGAATTTTCTTCAAACCTAACATCCCATAGGGGAATTACTCCTTAAATTTTAAGGCTGCTTAGTTATTTGAGTGTAATAAATGGTGGTTTTCACTGTTGCAGTCATCCCACTTGGGTTATCTGCCTGCAGGTAGCCCTCAGTCGGCCCGAATACCAGAGACTTAATATTTCTGCATCTGTTGCTGTCGCTTCAGTACTGACGGGTCATCAGGGGTATAAAAAACAGGCAGCTGACACCATTACATCAGTCTTTCTTGCCGAGGAGCCAGAAGCCGAAGCAGTTCGCATGAGTGCCGGTCGGCTGTTACCTGAGTTTTTGTTTCCGAATTTAATCATCCTGAAGTCTTCTAAAGTCTTCTAAAGCGAAGTACCTCATTGGGGATCCTTCTTTCTTGCTCTAACAGATGTCAGAAAAAGTTAACAATTGCCTCTCTTGTGGAAAGCAAATACCACACCGAGATTTCCATTCTTACTGCGTCATCTGTTTAGGCCCAGACCACGACATACCTCACTGTCGGTTTTGTGCCTTGTTCAACACCCAAACTATTCGTCGTTGTGCCCTTATTGTCACTAAATACTTTTGCGCTCTGTCTCTCCATATTATGAAATGGTTTCGGTAAGCCATCTGACTACTGATCTTTTGAAAAAAAACCGAAGGATAAAGACTGAGACCGCACAGGTCCAAAACTGCCGACAACTTTTCTGTTAAGCTAGTCGACAGTTCACCAGTACTGAGGTGTTTTCGGAACCTCTGATGCCCGTTTTATGGATTCACAGGCCGCTACTGAGACCCTTTCGGAATCCGGTATGCCACGAGACTCTTCTTTGACTTTGGAACCTGTGGATGCCTCTACCTAGGATGGGTTCCGGAGCTGCTGTGCAGGCACTGGCTTCCGAGGAAGATCTTCGCATTACCGATATTAGACACAAGACTTCTTTCACGTCTTCAGTTCTGTCTAAAACTACAGAGTTTCTAAGGCCAAGAGTACGAGCTACGCCTAAAAAAAAAGACCCAAACTCAAACACCTGCTTCCTTGCCACGAAATCAAATGCTTAAAATGGCAGAAGACCTGATTTTATGCTGATTAGGGGAAGCCAGCCTTCCCCTGCTAAGAGAGACCTGTCCCCAGCAGCTTTAACTGACCAAGAGTCCGACACTGAGGTTTCTGATATGAAGACATGCCTTTATCTGCTTATGAGGATTCAGATGCAGAGGAATCCGTTCCCTCTGCTTCCACTCCAGAGGATTTTTCTTTTGGTGAGACCCTTCATACTATAAAGAACATTTCCACTGGGAATGCCAGGATTATCCTCGGTCCAAAAAGAGACTCTGCAAATTTTTAGATTTACCTCAACATAGACTTAGCAATTCCTCTTGTTCTGGATGTTGTGGATGATGTTTTTATGGAATCCAGTCTAACTCCTGATACTTTACCCCCTGCTCCAAGGAAACCAGATGGGTAGTCAGTGACTCTCTCAAATTTCTTTTTAAAAATCTTACTGCTGACCCAGAGGTCATTTCAAAGTTGCCTAAAGATGTAAAAGCAACTACAGCTAAGAATCCCACCGCTTTGGACAGGGATCCCCGAGCTTTAGACAGATGGGGTAAAAAACATATACACCTCTGCATCTCTTGCCATTAGGGCTGTGAATTGCCAGTTTCACATGCTGAAGTACCAGCGGCATATTATGGAACTTATTAAGCAAAAATTATCTACCTTTACAGACTGTGTGGAAAATAAAGAATTACAAGACCTTGCATTCTGCAACCCAAGTTAGCAAGCGTACCTTGCAATGCGGCTTTGACTCCCTAGAAGCTTCTTGCAGGGAAGCAGTCACTGGTTCTGTACTGAGAAGGCATGCTTGGCTTAAGGAACAGACCCTGCCAGACCATGTCAAATCAGAATGCTCCTTTGAACAAGGACAGTGTGTTTGGCACCAAAGCAGAAGAGGTTCTAAAGAATGAAGAAAAAAAACGTGTATGCAGACAGTCAATGAATTTTTGCAAGTGCAGCCTCCAAGTTTCGGTAGGCATTGCCCCTCGAAACATTGGCCCTTTCCAGCCCCCTCAAGGCAATCTCAAACTAGACCCAGGAGAAATGGACCCCCCCCAAATTACAGTCTCTGGGTATGCAGCGATATAAGCAATGGAGTGCCTCCACTTCTAAAACAGGGAGTGCTAAGCCACCCCCCTTACAGAAAGAATTCACAATGACTTCCACTCCCATCCTTACCTCTACCCAATTGTTTGTGCCCCTGGGAGGAAAACTTGCCCATTATGCAAAAAACTGGACCGCCATCACCAAAGATCAATTGGTCCTCAACATTGTATCCCAGGGGTACAAATTTCACTTCCACTCACTGCCAACCCCAAAAGGGTTCCCAGACCTTCCTCCAAACCAGTGGGCAGAGGCACAAAACCAAATTCAATCCCTGCTGTCCATAGGGGGCAGTTCAGCCTGTTCCTGCTGAACAAATAGGTCAAGGGTTTTATTCCAGACTTTTTTTTCTGGTACCCAGAAAAGAGGGCACTTGGACCCAATCCCTAGATCTTTCCATTCTAAACACATTCCTGGTGGTACCAAAATTCAAAATGCCAACCCTTCAGCAGCAGCTTCTTATGCTTTCCAATGATGCCTGATTAGCCACCCTAGACATAAAAAAAGCCTTTCTGCACATCCCTGTCAGGGACTGTTGCAGAAAATGCCTATGCTTCAGGGCAGGATCTATGCATTATCAGTTCTTCTCTGCACGTCCCTTTGGCTTATCCACTGCTCCCAGTCCTCACAAAATGCCTAGCTCCAACCATTGCCTTTTGCAGACAGATTCGAATTTACCCATATTTTTACGATTGCCTGGTTCAGGCAGACGGTCAGGAAAAGCTGTTGGAGCACCTGACATTTGTAAAGAACTTTCTAACCTCCATGGGCTACACTATCCACAAAAAGAAATCAAAAGTAGTCCTCAGTCAAAAGATTGTATTCCTGGGAGCAAGCTTAGATGCAGCATCCCAGATGGCATTCCTTACTCCAGAAAAACATGCCCGTCTGACAGGCTACTTCACTCAAATGGCCACCAGAACCCAGCTATCTGCAAGGAAATAGGTTCATGGCCTCTTGCATTCTACTGATTCCATATGCCAGACTGCATATGAGGAAACTTCAGTGGTACTTGAAAAAAGTCTTTGGTGCCAACATTCTCGGGATCTGGAAACCGTCATGCCTATCCTACCTTGTCTAAGGACAGAGTTTCTTTGGTGGGCAGCAGCATGCAACCACAAGAGACTTCCCTTTCCTCAACCCCACACAGCCCAGAACCTAACAACAGACGCATCAGACTATGTCTGGGGGCCACATCTGGACAAGTGCGTTTAGGGCCACTGGAGGCCCAAGTCATATTCATCTGCACATCAAAAAGAGATGTTAAGCTGTTCAGCACACTCTGACAGCTTTCAAATCCCTACACACCAGGACCCCTGCTAATAAAAACAGACAACAACACAGTTATGTGGTATGTCAACAAACAGGGGGGAACCCACTCTTACCCACTCTGCAGGCTAGCCATGGCCCTGTGGAACACTACCTTGGACATGCAGATTTATCTGCAAACTCCATTCCTGCCAGGCAAACAAAGCACTCTAGCAGATGACTAAAGCAGATATCTACTAGACCCACACGAGTGGCAATTAAATCCCAGCACCTTCAGCCTTCTAACCCTGAAATGGGGGGCCCCAGAGGTGGACCTTTTTGCCTCCCTCTACAGTCACCAGCTCAGCAAATTCTGCACCAGAACACCTCACAGCAGGGCCTGGAAAGTGGATGCCCTATCCTTCCAGTGGGTAAACCTCTCAATCTATGCATTTCCCTGTCTGCCTCTTCTCACAAGAATATTATTCAAGATAAGACAGGACAAACCAAGAGCAATCCTGATTGCCCCAGACTGTCCACGCCAGCACTGGTATACACTACTGCTCCGTCTGTCACCGGTCCCACCCTGCCACCTACTCCAGATCCCAAACCTCCTCACCCAGCAGGAGGGTCGATTTCTGAAACTGCAAACCCTGAATCTTCCAGCCTGGCTTATTCCTTGAATCCCCCCCCCCCCCCCCCCCCCCAGTGACCAGCCTAAGCAAGCAGGTGCTGGACATTCTTTAAGCCAGAAGACCCAGTACAAGGAAATCCTTTGCTGATAAGTGGAAATGGCATTGTTCCTGGATTCAGTCTAAAGGAGAGGACATGGCACTGCCCTCCTTACCTCTAATGCTGGATTTCCTAGCAGATCTACTCCCCAGAGGCATATCCTTCTCCATTAAGGTCCATGCCTCTGCCATCTCAGCTCATTACAACACTGAGCCACACCTCTCCTCTCACCCTTTCATCAAGCAGTTCCAGAGAGGGGGCAAACAAATTTGAGGTCACCAAGGAGAGAGCACCCACCCCTGCTTGGGACCTTAACTTTGTACTGAAAAAGCTTGTGCTAACCCCCCCCCTTTGAGCCCGCAGAGTTAAAATTCCTCTCTCAGAAAACGGCCTTTCTTCTGGCCATCACTTCAGCTAGAACAGTGTCTGAGCTACAAGCACTTATGGCTGTGGAAGCCTTCATTATTTTTCATGCTGACAGGGTCTCCCTCAGGACTAACCCTTTCTTTATGCCAAAAGTGGTGTCCAGTGTGGCTCTCAACCAATCTATCCATTTGCCAACCTTCTTCCCTAATTCTCAAAATAAAGGGGAAAGGATTCTGCACTCCTTGGATCTGTACAGGCAGCTCAAATTCTACCTAGGTAGGACTAAAGCCTTCAGGAAATCTGACCAGTTACTAGTCGGATGTTCTTCGTGTTTCACTGTTGCAGTCATCACACTTTGGTTATCTGCCTGCAGGTAGCACTGTCGGGCCGAATACCAGAGTTAGTATTTCTGCATCAGATGCTGTCTCTTCCATGACGTCAGGTCATCAGGTGTATAAAAACAGGCAGCCGACGCCATTACATCAGTCTTTCTTGCCAAGGAGGAGCCCAAAGCAGAAGCAGTTCGCAAGTGCCAGTCGGCTGCTACCTGAAATCACCAAGCATTACCACCTACCTATCTTTTCCAAATCCAGGGTGGGTTTTGCAACTGCAGTCCTGCAGGGCATACTAGCCACCCCAACTCTTCTTGACTGCCTCCACCCTTCCTTTCTTGAGCTTTGCGAACCAACCAAAGTGTGATGACTGCAACAGTGAAACACGAACAACATAATACAGTTGTGTACACTTACCATAAATGTAGATGCTAGAGTGTATTCCCTGTTGCATTCCTGGATTTTCTTCGTGTTTCACTGTTGCAGTCATTACGTTTGGGTTATCTGCCTGCAGATGGCCCTAGAGTCTTGGGTCCTGCATCGGTTGCTGTCTCATCTTCCATGATGTCAGGTAGTCTGGTATAAAGCATGCACCAGTCTTTCTTGCTGTGCGGTGCCCGAAGCAGAAGCAGTTGGCAAGTGCCAGTCGGCCAACTCCTGAAATTTTCGTTTGAGTTTCAGATCCGAAGTCTTCAACTAAGCTAAGTACCTCTTTGGTTTAGAGCACGAAAAAAAGGTTCCCCAATGTCCATAAAAGTTAACAATTGTATTTCTTGTGGAAAGCAAATACCTCAAAGATTTTCACTCGTCAGTTTTGTGCCTTATTCAAACCTCAAACTTGTAGTTGTCTGTTCATTTTCACATCTAAATATTTTGGTACTCTGTTCAATTATCCTGACATGGCTTCAGTAAGCCACCCGACTACCGACCTTCCAAAAAAATGCAAAGATAAAGACTGCATAGGTCCAAAGCTGCCAACGACACTTCTCTTAAGCTAGTCGCCAGTTCGCTGGTACTCGGTGAGCTGCTTTCGCAGTCCCTGATACTTCAGAGACCCATTTGGAGTGTGGAATGCTGCGAGATGCTTCTTCGACTGTGGAACCTGCTGATGTCTCTACCTTGGATGGGTCCGGAGCCGCTATGCAGGCACTGGCTTCTGAGGGTGTATTTAGGCCTACTGGCTTGCATATTAAACCGACACCATCTTCAAGGCCTAAAACTCTATCCATGCCTAGAAAACTGCCCAGACCACATGGTCAGGCCCCTATGCCTAAACAAATTAAGAATGGCTGAAGACCTTGTTACTCTAATTAGGGGAAGCCACCCTTCTCCCTCTGAGACCTAGGACTGATTTTCCTTCCGAGACCTAGGACTGATTTTCCTTCTGATTTTTCTGATCAGGATTCTGAAATTTCTGATATGTAGTTCAATCTCACCTACATTCTTACCCGACTCTGCCACACTTTTCTAGCTCGGTCTTCTATTGGCTGGGCTAAGATGGTATCCCATGCTGCATTGTTCCATATCACCAGATGTCGTTTGCCGCTCGTGTAGCTCTGACATGGTCTCGCTTTTGGCTGTGGCTAAGTACTCTTTTTCTTCTTGAGAGAACTTGTTACAAACAAAAAGCCGTTTTAATAGCCATTTCTAGTTTGGTGTTTTTTGTGCATAATCTGTAGTGTGATTGTTTTTGTGGTATCCCACTAGCTGATGTCCTTCAAGGATGCATCTGCAGTCATCACATATGGGTTGTCCTGCCTCAGGCAGCCCTTCGGTCGGCCGGATTCCAAAGTCTGGGTCCGGCGTCTGCTGATGTCGCCCTTTCCCCGACATCACAGCGCCTGGGGTATAAAAGCGTCAGCCGACGCCATCTTCCTCGGTCTTTCTTGCCGCATGGTGCCGGAAGCAGAAGCAGTTCGCAAGTGCCGGTCGGCCAGCTCCTGTAAATTCACTATCCGAAGACTTCAAAAGCCAAGTACCCCGTTGGGGACTCTTTCTTGCCTCAGCCGATGTCAGAAAAAGTTAATAATTGTTTAACTTGTGGGAAACAAATACCTCATAAGGATTTCCACTCTTATTGTCTATCTTGCTTAGGCCCAGACCACGACGTCTCGGCCTGTTCTGCCTGCGCTTCCTTCAACCGACGCACTCTTAGACGTCGGTCGGAGTTCGCAGAAGAGTTTTTTTGGGATAGTTTTGCTTACAAAATGCCGTCTGAAACCCCGACATCACATTTAATTAAGAAACGGAAAGACAAGGACCGACACACGCAGACCGTGGTTTCGGCTGAAACCCCGCCTAGGCCTACCGCGAGTGTCTCTGTCTTGGCTGATACAGAGTCCTTGGAACTTCTGAACCCTGAAATATTACAACAGACAGCTTCGGCCCCGGAGGCTCCTACAGAGTCGGTTACAGAATTGCCTTCCGAAACTGGTGTATTGGAATCTTCCGACACCATACCTTTAGACAAAGCTACACCAGCACGTGGTGCGGCCAGGCCTCCTGCATCCATGTCTATTAAGGCCTTCACCAGGGCTAAAGCTGCAAAACACTCTAAAGCCATGCCTCCCAGAGTTATTCCTCAGGGACCTTCTTCTAGTTCACAGATTCTAACTTTAGCAGAGGACCTTATCTCCTTTAATTAGGGCCTCATCCGGACAGGGGCTCCCAACCCACTCTAGACAAAAGGACCAGGATGGATTCTCCTGATCCCCTTTCCTCAGAGGAGGCCTCTGTTGGCTCTGATCACTCAGACTACCAGGAGGAGGCTTATTCGGCCTACGAGGATTCGGATGCAGAGGAATCTATTTCCTCGGCCTCCCCTCCTGAAGAGCTTTCCTTTTGGTGAGACCCTTCACACTATGAGAGAGCCTTTCAAATGGCAGGGCCAGGAATATTCTGATTCCAGGAAAAGACTAAGAACTTTTTCTCCATTTACCTCGGCATAGACCTTTGGCTATTCCTCCTGTTTTAAATGTGATGATGTATACTCGTATGACCCCTGACACTCTGCCTCCGGCCCCTGTTAAGCCTGATAGGTATTAGAGTCCCGGACACACACAATTTTCTTTATAAGGCCCACTCTGCTGACCCTGAAACTATTTCACAGGGCCCTAAAGGGGTTGCAGCTGTTACTACTAAGAACCCACTTCTCTCTGCAAAGGAGTCCAGGGCATTAGAGAGATGGGGTAAAAAAGTGTATACTTCGGCCGCTCTTGCTATGAGGGCATTAAATTGTCAATTTCACATGATACAATATCAAGAGTATTTGTTAGAAGAAATGCATAAGAAATTGTCTTCTGAACCTCTTGACCGCAAATCCCTTCAGGATCTGGTACATAACTCCCAGCAGGTTAGCAACCACTTCTTGCAGTGTAGTTATGATGCATTGGAAGCTTCATGTAGGTCAGCAATGACAGGTGTTGTCATATGCAGGCATGCTTGGCTGAAGGAACAATCTCTGCCAGAACATGTTAAAGCTAAGCTTTTAGATGCTCCACTGGAAAAGCAGAAGTTATTTGGTTCCACTGCTCAAGACGTCCTAAAGAAAATTGAGGAAAAGGCAAAATCTGTACAAACAGTTAAGGATTTTCTTCAAGTCCAACCGCCTAGATTTAGCAGAAACTGGCCTTCCAAGAATTGGTCCTTTCCAGACACAGAAAGATTTCAAAGGGGCAGGAACAGGCGTGCCAGAGGTAGAGGGCAAGCTAGGGGCTCCTACAGAGGCCGTCAATGGCAACCTCCAATCCAGACAGGCAGTTCAGGACCTGCAACTGCTGCACAAGGACAAACTCAATGACTTTGCTTCGACTCCGCCAACCAGGGCTCAATTAGAAGCACCTTTGGGCGGAAAACTTTCTTTATTCTCAAATTGGCACAACATTACAAGAGACGAATGGACACTCCAAATAGACAACGGATACAGGTTCCATTTCCACACTTTGCCAAAAAGAAAAGGCATGCCAGGTCTGCCACCAAATCAAAGGGCAGAGGCTTTGAAACAAATCTCAAACTTACTACAAATAAAAGCCATAGAAAAAGTTCCTATTTCAGAACAAGGCCAAGGATTTTACTCCAGGCTATTCCTTGTTCCAAGAAAAGAGCATCAATGGAGACCAATTCTCGACTTGTCCGCACTGAATACTTATCTCATTGTGCCAAAATTCAAAATGCTGACTCTACAGCAACTCCTTCCCATGCTGGGCAAGGGGTCTTGGCTGGTTACTCTAGACCTCAAGGAGGCATACCTGCATGTCCCTATCAGACAAAGTTACAGAAGATACCTCAGATTTCTTGCAGGGTCAGAGCATTATCAATTCTCAGCATTGCCCTTTGGCTTATCTACTGCGCCCAGAGTATTCACGAAATGACTGGCATCAGTAATAGCACACTGCAGACTCCAGGGGATTCAAATCTACCCATATCTGGACGACTGCCTTATACAAGCAGACAACCAACAAACTTTGATAAAGGACTTAAATTATGCCATCAATCTTCTACAGGCCTTGGGGATATACAGTCAACATGCACAAATCAAGACTTGTTCCATCCCAAAGAATAACCTTTCTGGGTGCGGATCTAGATACAACCACCCAAATGGCTTATCTCACAGAAGAAAAACAAAGTCCACTACCGGATTACTTCAAGAATCTGACAAGACAAACCCAGCTGACTGCAAGGAAAATCCTGCAAGCCCTGGGTTACATGGCATCCTCTATTCTTTTGATTCCACAAGCAAGGCTACATATGAGAAAGCTACAGTGGTACCTAAGGAGTTTATGGACTCGGCACAGTCACAGTTTGGAGACGTTAATCCCACTCATTCCCTGCCTTCACAAGGAATTTCTGTGGTGGGCTCAGGCCAGCCAGTCCAACAGAGGGTTGCCCTTCATAAAGCCAAAAACCTCCCAAACTATTACAACAGACGCTTCAGACCTAGGTTGGGGAGCACTCATGGAGGGCAGAGGTATCCAAGGACAGTGGTCACAAAAGGAGCTACGCATGCACATAAATCAAAAAGAAATGCTACCAGTGATACATGTAATCGAGGCCTTCAAACTCTTTCTGCATCAAGGCCATCTACTAATAAGGACAGACACCACAGTTATGTGGTACATACACAAGCAAGGAGGTACCCATTCTTACCCTCTTTGCAGACTGGCAATGAATCTATGGGATCTTTCCTTGAAACTCAATATACAGCTACAAGCTCAGTTTGTGCCAGGGAAGGACAATACACTGGCAGACAGCTTAAGCAGAAGTATCATGGATGCACACAAATGGATGCTGCACCCAGACATTTTTCAACAGATAACGTAATCTTGGGGGAGCCCGGACATAGATCTATTTGCATCCCCCCACAATCATCAACTGAAGAAATTCTGCTCAAGGACATACCACCCACAAGCGTGGAAAGTGGACGCCCTCTCTTTCAGCTGGAGAAATCTGACCGTGTATGCATTTCCTCCTATTCCATTAATGACCAAGGTGTTACTGAAGATCAGGGCAGAGCAGCCAAAAGTGATTCTGATAGCTCCGGACTGGCCAAGACAGCACTGGTACCCACTGCTAAGGAGCATGTCACGTATGAAACCATGGCCCCTACCTCTATGGCCACTTCTACTGACACAGCACAGATACAAAACTCTACATTCCAACCTGAAAACATTGCAACTAACAGCGTGGAGAATACCTTGACTCCTCCTCAGGATAAGCTATCCCAGAGAGTGAAGAATATTATTATGGAAGCTCGCCGCCCTTCCACAAGGAAGGTATATTCAGCAAAATGGAAAAGATTTCTCTTCTGGAACACCACAAAGGGCCTAAATGCGACAATGATGAACATGGCACATATCCTGTAATATTTGGCAGAAATGTTCCACAATGGGCTGTCTTACTCTTCTATTAAGATTCATGCTTCAGCAATTTCAGCTGAGTACAATACTGATCCACCTGTCTTTTCTCATCCTCTCCTAAGACAGTTTCTAAGAGGAATTAAAAACATCGGACCTCCTAGGAATCCACCTCTACCTGCTTGGGACCTTAACTACGTGTTGGAAAAACTAACACTGCCTCCATTTGAACCAGCAGCATCTGCAGATCTACAGTACCTTTCATGGAAGACTGCTTTCCTTCTGGCAATAACCTCAGCAAGAAGGGTTTCGGAATTGCAGGCCCTGATGGCAGTTCAGCCATTCATTATTTTTCACCAGGACAGAGTTTCATTAAGAACTAATCCGACTTTTATGCCAAAGGTGGTATCCAGGGTTTCATTGAATCAAGCCATTCACTTGCCTACCTTCTTCCCAAATCCACAAAACAAAGGGGAGAAACTGCTGCACACCCTAGACATTCACAGACAGTTGCGCTACTACTTGGACAGAACTAAAGGTTTCAGGAAATCTGACCAGCTGCTGGTAGCCTATGCTGCTGGTACTCAAGGAAAAGCAATTTCCAAACAGACAATTTCAAAGCGGATAGGAAATTGCATCCGCTTTTGTTACTCATTTCATGGAAAGACTGTACCAGCTAACATTAGACCTCATTCTACGAGAGCCACAGCCACCTCCACAGCCTTCTTAAGAGGGGTGGCTACAAAAGACATTTTAGAAGCTGCCACATGGAGCTCCGTGCATACATTTGCCAAGCATTACAATTTACCTTTATACTCCAGATGCAGAGCAGGCTTTGCTACGGCTGTCCTGCAGGGTATCTTAGCTACACCATCCTTGTCCTAGTACCTCCACCCCCAGATTGGCTATGGTATTCTACCCATATGTGATGACTGCAGATGCATCCTTTAAGGACATAGTACAGTTTTGTACCTACCATAAATGTAGATGTCCGATAGGTATGCATCTGCAGTCAGGTTTACCCTCCTTCCCCTCTGTGGTATTCCTAGGGTGCTTACCTCTCTATTAGCTAGCTGGGGGGATCTATTATGGTGTATTTGTTTTTACATACATATATTTTTGCAAATGTTTGGATTTTTTATTGCTTATTTTCCAAATTTAGCCTTCCTAGAGGGCACCTGGTATCTGGGGCAAGAAAAACTGAGGAAGATGGCGTCGGCTGAAGCTTTTATACTCCAGGCGCTGTGACGTCGGGGAAAGGGCGACATCAGCCGAAGCCGGACCCAGACTTTGGAATCCGGCCGACCGAAGGGCTGCCTGAGGCAGGACAACCCATATGTGATGACTGCAGATGCATACCTATCGGACATCTACATTTATGGTAGGTACAAAACTGTACTTTTTTTGTGGTATCCCACTAGCTGCTCCAACGGGCTAGGCCTGTTTCAGTTAGAGGACCTAGTCCGTCCCCTTACTTGTCCCTGTGTTTGTTTTTCTGTCTAAAACCGTTTAAATTAGAGGTTTTTAGCCCTAGTCTCCTTAGCGTGTGTCCCTTCTGAGGATTGTTTGTGCAGTTGGTTTGTGGTCATTTTGTTGCCACGCTTAGTGTGGTGTATTTGTGACTGTAGTTTTTTCCAGTCTGTCAGTGACGCGATCCTTGTAGTGGTATTTGTGATTCTTTATCAAGATGTCTAAAGATTCCAAGGAGCACAAGCCCTCAGGATTTAAAAAATGCTCCAAGTGTGGTTATAAAATGCATATCACTGATGGACATTCGGTATGTGTCTATTGTCTGGGAGCAATTCACCTGCAGGAGTCCTGCAGCTTCTGCCATGCTTTTAGTCCCAGGGTGCTTCAAGAAAGAAAGAATATGCTAATTCTGAAGGGACTCTTGAAACCCTCGTTCGAAGAGGCCATGGATTCTACTTCCAGTTCGAAATCAAAATCCACAAAATCGAAGAGAGATCTCTGGCTCCTTCAATCTCCTCAGAGCTTCCAGAGAAAATAACCAAACTAGCTTTGACCTCCTCGGCTCCACTGTCCTCTGGGCCGCAGGAAGTGTTGGGGTTGAAGGAACCGGCATCTGCTCCAATTATATTGGAACCTCTTTGGAGCCAGTACTAGACAAGTGTCACCTGAGAGGAGATCTCGTTCTCCCTCCCTGTCCTCCAAATCCTCCAGGACACTTTCAGATGCGGATGTTGATAGGGTGGTGCAGAGACTCCTTCAGTCACTGGTTTTGGCTAAATTGTTCTCTGCTCCATCCCATTCGGCTCTGGAGCCCGTCCCGATACCTTCTTCGATTTATTCCTCCTCGCACATCTGTCTTCGGAGCCGGAATGCTCCGCTCCATGTGATGTTCCTAGGTCTGTTCCGATGGCCCCTCCGGACCTATCTGTGCCGACATCTGCTCCGACCCCGTTGATGCCGTCCACCGAGTTCGAGACTTGGGATTCTTCAGTCGGGCCCGAGGGGGACACCTTTTCGGTTCCTAGTCTCCTGCTCTGGGAACCCAACTCCTGTTGTGGCCTTGGCTGGTCGGTCTTCTGATTCGGGAGGGCCAGCCTTTGAGGCCATGCGGAGTGTGCTGGCCAGATCGGCTACATCATGCGGGTCGGTCATTCTGTCTCCTACCACTCCAGTGCTGGTCTCTGATCACCACCTGTCTGTAGACAGAGGAGCCCCAAGGCCTAGGGATACACCCACAAGTGGTCACCAAGTTTCTGAGGGCCCGTCAGTGTTTGCCTGAGGAGCCCCCTAGAAAGAAAACTTGCAAGAGGAAGCACATAGACTCCCAGGATGAGTCTCTCACCTCGGATACTGACGTTGCGGAATCTGAGCGGTCCCCCAAGTCCTCCTCTGAGAATGTGTCTCCGACATCCTGGAGATATTGAAACAGAGGTGACTGGCTGTCCAAAGCCCCCTCCGAGGAGGAGTCAGTCTTTCTGAAGGCCTTTGGTGCTCAGCCCTCTGCCTCCAGGATGTCCCCACCCTTCGAGCTCCTGGTTTTAATTTGTCTGAGAGTGTGGGAGAACCCTGATTCTGTGGAACCCGTACCCAGGAGACCCAACAAATTTCTATCTGCTCCTCCTGGTTAAGGTATTTTTGTCCAAAGGAGTCCCTGTGGATGCCATGGTGGTGGCGGCCACCCAGAAGGAATTGGCTGAGACTTCTTCTTCTGTCCATCCTCCTAACAAGGAGTCTAGGACCATGGACCGGTACGGGAAGCACACCCTTTCGTCGGCAACCTTTACCTTATGGTCGCTGAACTACTTATCTCACTTCTCTCTGCTCCAGAGAGATCTCCTCAAGGAGCTAAGGAGATACACTCATGGGTAACGTTCCTGAGACAGTGGCCCAGACTGTTAACACCCAGATGTCTACCCTAAATTCCATCGTTAACTCCTCCATGCGGCTTATTTTATGTGCAGCCGAGGGAGCAAGTAGGGCAGCAAGCTCAGGAGTCGTCCTTAGGAGGCAAGCCTGGATGCACCTTTGTCATTTCGCGGAGGCCTTCAAGTCTTTATTTGTTCTGAACCAAAGTGAAAGGCACCCTCACCAAGTGCGAGCAGGAGGGAAAAACTCAGGTCTGCTGTAGGGGTCCGTTTTTCCCTTCCCTCTAGGCCTTACCCCAAGGCCCAGAGGTGTGGGAAGATGTGGTTCAAAAAATCAGAGTTTTTTTCCCGGTGCACAAGGCGAGGCCCCCTCCAGAGGCAGAGTAGGGGAAGGTTATTCAGAGAGTCGCCGCCCTAGAGGCAGAGGGGGCCCCCACAATTCGGGAGACCGCGATTCCTTTCGTGGCTCTCACTACCGTCGCTCCTGATGGGAGGCCCGACTGTGCGTTTCCGGAGCCAGTTGGGGGTCTAATATTGTTATACCCGGAAGCCTGGCAAAGCATCACCCAAGACCGATGGGTATTAGGAATAATTTCCGGAGGTTATACCATCCCTTTTTCGTCAGATCCCCCTCCAGTCAGAAAAATCCCGGGCATTCCATCCAGTCAAAGAGATCATGCAGCTTCAGAGGTTTCAAAACTGCTAGACAAAGGAGCCATCCAGCATGTCCCCTCAGACCAGATCGGATTAGGGACTTGCTCAAGATTCTTTTTGGTGCCGAAAAGAACAGGGGACCTGAGACCCATATTAGATCTCAGCCAACTGAACAACCATGTACAAAAGTCCAAGTTCCGTATGGTCACACTACAGTCAATTCTCCCATTGTTGGGAAAAGAAATATGGATGTGCTCCATCGACCTCAAGGATGCTTACTGCCATATCAAAATGGACAGGGCATCCAGGAGTCACCTACGCTTCCGGCTGGGAGCCAGTCATGTTCAGCTTCGAGCCCTGCCCTTTGGTCTCGCCACAGCCTCCAGGGTGTTCACCAATTGCATGGTGGTGGTGACGGCTCACTTGAGACGTCCAACTATTCAAAGTGTTTCCGTATCTGGACTGGCTCCTCACCGCCCCCACCAGGCATCTACTAATCCAAACAAGGGACGCTACCATCACTCTGTCAACAGTTGGGCATAACACTGAACTGGGAAAAGTCTGCCTTGTTTCCCTCACAGCGTGTCATTTTTATAGGTGCAGAACTAGACACCGTTCAAATGCGAGCTTTTCTACCACAGGAAAGAACCTGTTTTACAGCAACAGGTGCACGCCCTGCTCTCCCTGAGAAGAGCAAAGCAAGATAGGTTCTCCAACTCCTGGGGACTATGGCAGCAACAATTATGTTAGTCCCTCTAGTGATTACACATGAGGCTCCTTCAATGGCTCCTCTTTGCTCAATGGTCTCTCCAGAGAATTCCACTTTCCCACCCTATTTTGCTCACGGACAGATGCAAACAGGATCTCAGTTGGTGGCACTGCACCAACAATCTGGACAGGGGAAAACCCTTCGTTCCACCACCCCCGGTTGCCACTGTGACCACGGATGCCTCCCAGATGGGGTGGGGGGGCATTCTCAGCAGGACAGTCCAAGGCACGTGGCAAGATCACGAGATACATCCTGCATATCAACGTCCTAGAGATGAGAGCGGTGCCACTTGCGTTGCAGGCATTTCAGAGCTTTCTACCTCTCGGGACTATTGCAATCCACTTGGACAATGTCAGTGGTGTGGTATCTGAACAAGCAGGGAGGAACCAGGTCGTACCCCCTGTGCAGAGAGGCCATGCGAGTGTGGCAGTGGGCAGTATCTTCCCAAAGGTTTCTGGTGGCAATGCACATTCCGAGGAAGTCCAACGTGATAGCATTCAGGCTAAGCAGAGCTATTCTGATGCCTTGCGAGTGGTCCCTGAATCGTCTAGTTGCAGAACGGATCTTCAGCAGATGGGGTCAGCCTTGCTGCAACCATTTTGCCAGCCCCCTTAATACCAAATGCAGCAGCTACTTCACGTTGACCCCCCCCCCAAAAGTGGGAGTCATCCAGGGAAGCTCTAGTCCACAATTGGCACTCCGGTCTGCTATATGCTTTCCCTCAGTTTCCCTTGCTATCAAAAGTGATTCAGAAAGTGCAGTCCGTGGGAAGCAGAATGATTCCTATTGCTCCACACTGGCCTCATCCAAGTTTGGTTCCCCTTTCTCCATCCCTACATTGTGGACACTCCTTGGATTCTGGACCCACAGCCAGACTTACTGACACGCATGGGGCAGCTCCACCCCTCTCTGCGGACCCTCCGGTTGACAGCCTGGCTACTCCACTTCCATAGTTTGTTAGGCTTAATCACTTTTCACCTGAGGTAGTTCATATTTTATCTTCCTCTCATAAGCCCTCTACTAGGAAGATTTATTCCGGCAAATGGAAGAGGTTTTCTATTTGGGCTCATACCCAAGGGATTGACCCTTCACAGCTCCAATTGCTTCCATCTTGGAGTTTTTGTCTATGCTTTTCCAGCAGGGCTCAGCGTCCGCTACCATTAAAGTCCAACATCCTATTGAGTTGCCAGTGTTCTTTCCCCAATTTTCAAACTAGGCAGAATTTAAATTTGATCAGTTGGATGTATATAGACCATTACGTTTTATCTGCACAGAACCAAAGATCTCTGAAAATCTGATCAGCTGTTTGTTTCCTTTTCGGAAAACAGAATCTGGTCCTCTGTCTCCAAAATCACCCTATCCAGATGGATGTCAAATTGCTTCTTTCATTTATTCCTCTGGGTAAAGACCTACCGTTTCCAGTCAAGGCGCTCTCTACTCTGGCTATATCTACATCTACAGCCTATCAGGCCAGATTGTCTATGGATGTTTGTGCTGCAGCTACCTGGGCATCTCCTCACGCCTTTGCTTATTACAAACTGGACGTGGTATCTAGGGGCAGGTCTTCCTTTGGTTCCACAGTACTCAGGAGTATCTTCCTCTGAGCCTCCCAGGTTTTAGGTGCTGGTGACATTGTCCCACGGGTAACGATGTAGGCGAGATTGGACTACATAACATCAAGAAGTTATGCACTCACCATAACGTTCGATGTATGTAGTCCATCTCGCCTCACATTCCCCCTTCCTGGAGGTTAGGTCTGGGTTTCAGAGCTTCCTTCACCTTTAGTTTATTCTTCTTTACTTGGGTGGTGTTATGCATGGGGTAGGAGTGTGGTGTTTGCAGAAAACTAGATCTGGGGATATGGAGCAATGCAGCATGGGATACCATCTTAGCCCAGCCAATAGAAGACTTCGAGCTAGAAAAGTTTGGCAGCGTCAGAGCTGATATTCGGCTCTGAACCCATGGGTAAGAATGGGAGGCGAGATGGACTACATACATCGAACGTTATGGTGAGTACATAACTTCTTGATAAGTTGTCAATCTCGCCTTCATTCTTGCTTGATGGGTTCAGAGCCGATCCTCGGCTCCGATTCGGCACTTTGCTAAGCTCGAGAGTCACTTTTACCAGCTCGAGGCAGCCCCATATCACATGATGCAAGGCGGTAAGTACCCAGATCTCGTTTGTCGCTTCGCTGATGAGGTCCTCCTTTTACCAGCTCCTGGTAAGTGTTTATATTTAAACTTCTAGTTGCCCCTATCAGATAAAAAAAAATCTAATTTTTCTTATAAATCTTTCACTGTTAATTTTTGTAAGCCCTCTTTTGACAAAATTTATTCTTCCTTCTTCATTTTTTTAGTCAGGCCCTTCTCCCCCCCCCCCCCCCCCGTCAGGGTGTGTGTGTGTGTGTGTGTGTGTGTGTGTGTGTGTGTGTGTGTGTGTGTGTGTGTGTGTGTGTGTGTGTGTGTGTGTCTGTGAGGTTTTTACTTGTTATACTTTAATTTTAATTGTCTGATTTGGGACTGTTTGTGTACTGCTTGTGTATCCATAATGTCCAAAGTGCAGAGGGCCTCCGGCTTCAAGAAGTGTGACTCGTGCTGTCAGAAGATGTCTCTGACAGACGGTCACACTTCTTGTTTATACTGCCTGGGACCTCTCCACCTGCAGGACTCCTGTGCAATATGTCACTCTTTCTTTTAGCCAGAGAGTCCTGCAGGAAAGGAGAAACAAGCTTATTTTAAGGGGACCCCTTAAACCGGAGGGCTCCCCGGCCAAATCGGCTCCGGGAAAGCCTTCCAAGACTAAGGCCCAGGCTTCTGTTTCTAAGCCTTCGGCCTTGGCTCCGACTTTGTCGGTGTCGAGATCGGCTCTGGCTGGAGCCGATCCGACCTTGGCTAAATCCTCGGCACCGATGGCTATCGGTGCCGATAATACTATGGTCACTTTGGTGTCTGTTCCGACTGGCTCCGACCACCATGTGGCCCAGGCTTCGGTGTCGGCGCCGACCGGCTCTGACACCACTCTTTCGATGCCTGCATCGGCTCCGGCTGGAGCCGATGCATCTAGATCTACACTCGGAGCCGAAAAGTTATCGGCTCGACTGGATCCGTGAGTTTGTCGGCTCCGATGGTTCCTTCGAGGAAGAGGTCCAGGTCTCCCTCTTTGGAACAGATTCTGTCGGCTCCGGCCTCACCTCTTCTTTCGGAACGGAGCCATCGGAGCCGATCATCTAGGTCTTCCAGGTTATCAGACCATGATTTAGAGAGGGTGGTAAGCAGATTATTAAAATCACAGGCACTGGCCCAGATGCTTCATAGTCCGTCTCAACAGACTATTAGTCCACACCCCCTTCAAGTTCCTCCTTCGACTCTACAACAGAGTTTGGAGCTGGAGTCTACGGGAATAGTTACAGCTATGGCTGAGGGGCAGATACCCCCTCCTTCTGCACCTTCAGCATCTACTCTTATCTCCTCCTAGAGACCTTCCTTGGAGGGATTCGGTGGTCGGGCTTCCCTGGTCTCCTCCGAGGGGGTGAGTGGCATCGGACCCTTGTCCGACCCCGCTCTTCCCCTTGGAGCTTCGGCCTTGGTGAGCTCGGCTCCGACATCTGCCTCGGAGCCTTCCCTATCGGTGGGCCCGGGAGTTTATTCGGAACGGGTTCTCTCGGATCTCCCTGGGAGGGGAGCCTTCGAGGTGATGAAGAGTGTGCTGGCCACTGGGCTCAGTCAGCAGTCTATTCCCTTAGCTCCTCCCTCTACGGTGCCTGTCGATATCTCTTCCCACTCTCTTGCTCCCGGACCTAGATATCCACCGCCTCAGGTTTCCCCACTGGGAAGAACCCCCTCTTCCGAGGATTCTCCTGACCAGTCAGGAGATCCTCCGCGCAAGAGGACTTGTAAAAGGAAACGCCTGGATTCCCTTGAGTCTACCACTTCAGATACCGACTTAGATGAGTCGGAGGAGTCCCCAAGATCCCCCTCTGAGGATGTCTCCTTTTCAGACATCCTGGAACTCCTAAAACAGAGGGGAAACTGGCCCTCCATAAATCCCTCCGAGGATGAGTCGGTATACCTAGAGGTGTTTGGATCTCGACCCTCCACCTCCTGGGTGTCTCCACCTTTCGACCCCCTTATGGAGGTTATTGCTCGGAAGGCTTGGGCTGCTCCTGATTCTGTAGAGCCAGTTCCTAGGAGGCCATCTAAATTTATTACAGCCCCTTCTGAAAAGCAATTCCTTACAAAAGGTGTCCCTGTTGATGCCATGGTGGTGGCTGCCGCCACTAAGAAGGAACTTGCAGATCCTTCCGTACCAGTCCATCCTCCTAATAAGGATTCTAGGACCATGGACAGGTATGGTAAGCGGATGTTCTCCTCAGCGACCTTTGCCATGCGTTCGCTGAGCTATTTATGTCACTTCACCAGACTTCAAAGGGACATCCTTAAAGAACTAGGTGAAGTAGTACAGGATCTTACAGCTCCAGGGGCTCAAGAAAAGATTGCTTCTCAGCTAGGAATCCTTAATTCTATAGCTAACTCCTCCATGCGGCTGATTTCGTATGCAGCAGATGGAGCGAGTAGAGCCGCAGGTACAGGAGTGGCTCTCAGATGTCAATCCTGGATGCGGCTCTGTAATTTTGCAGATCCCTTTAAGGCGTCCTTCACAAATTCTCCCTTTGATGGGTCAGCATTGTTTGGCCTCAAGTGAAGGATACATTGACCAGGTGTGAGCAGGACGGCAAGACTCATTCTGCCGTAGGAATCCGTTTTTCTACCTCCTCTAGACCTTACCCCAAAGGTCAGAAGGGCGGAAAAATGTGGTTCCGTAAATCCCAGGGAGTCACGCCAGACACACGTGGTCAGTTTACCCCTAGAGGCAGAGGGGGTAATATTAACAGACGCCGCCCTAGAGGCAGAGGGGGTCCACAAAATCAGGGAAGCAGAGAGCCTCTCTCTGACAAGCCCTTCCAGCATCCCTGAGATGTTGCCAGACTGTTCACCCTTGGAGGCAGTCGGGGGAAGACTATCGCTGTACCCAGAAGCCTGGCGTTCCCTCTCACAAGACAGATGGATACAGTCGATTTATATCCGAGGGTTACAAGATTCCTTTCGAGGAAAGTCCTTTCACTCACAAAAATTCCCTTCCAGATGTGCCACCCGGTCTAAGGGAAATAGCAAAGTTAGAAGTAGCAAAGCTTCTACAAAAAAGGGCCATTCAGCCAGTTACAACAGACCATTCAGAGCCCGGAATCTACTCGAGGTTCTTTTTGGTCCCCAAAAAGACGGGAGACTGGAGACCAATATTGGATCTCAGCAGACTCAAGTCTGTGAGAAAGACAAGATTTCGAATGGTCACACTTCAATTAATTTTGCCCTTCCTGGGCAAGGACAACTGGATGTGCTCAATAGACCTTCAGGATGCGTACTATCACATAAAAATTCACAGACGCTCCAGAAGGTTTCTCCGCTTTCGGCTGGGGTCCAGTCATTTTCAATTCAGAGCCCTGCCCTTTGGTCTCACTACAGCCCCCAGAGTGTTCACCAAATGTATGGCAGTGGTCACGGCTCACCTGAGAAGTCAAGGATTCCAGGTGTTTCCGTATCTCGACGACTGGCTCCTTTCAGCCACCACCAGGCATCAACTTCTCCAAGCCAGGGATTACACCCTAAATCTCTGCACTCCATTAGGAATTTCGATCAACTACGAAAAATCCTCCTTATTGCCCTGCCAGTCTATTACTTTCATAGGCGCAAACTTATAAAACACTGTTCGGATGTCAGCAACCCTCACAGACCAAAGAATCTCAGATATCCAAAGTCACGTGCGGATCATCCTTGCCAGCAAAAAGGTGCAAGCCAGAATGGTTCTGAAGGTGTTGGGCCTCATGGCAGCGGCCATTACCCTTCTTCCCTTGGCCCGCTTCTACATGCGTCTTCTTCAATGGATGTTGTTCACCCAGTGGTCTTACCAACAACTTCCCATGCGTCACCAAATCCTGGTGACACAAGTTTGCAAAAATCATCTATCCTGGTGGATTTCTTCTCCCCAGATTCATCAGGGCAGACCCTTTGTATCCCCGGCCCCGGTAGCCACAGTCACTACGGACGCCTCCCTGATCGGGTGGGGGGGGGGGTCATTGTCAGGGCAGGATGGTTCATGGGACGTGGCAACCGTTCGAATACCACCTGCACATAAATGTCCTAGAGATGAGAGCAGTGCTTTTAACGTTGCAAGCCCTGAACAACTTTCTTCCCTTGGGAACAATTGCAGTTCACACAGACAACATATGTAGTATGGTATATCAACAAACAGGGCGGAACCAAGTCCTACCCCTTGTGTCGAGAAGCTCTCAGACTTTGGCAATGGGCGATCTCCTCTCATCGGTTTTTGGTAGCAACGCATATCCCTGGGAAAACCAACATTTTAGCGGACAGATTGAGCAGAGCTATTCTCATGCCTCACGAGTGGTCTCTCAAGCAATCTATAGTGGAGGAGATTTTTCTAGAATGGGGCCGCCCATGTTGCGATCTTTTTGCTACTCCCCAAAACAGCAAATGCCCAGACTTCTTTTCTCTCTTCCCACTGCCAGGCCATCCCCCCAGAGATGCTCTTACCCAGGATTGGCCCCAGGGACTTCTTTATGCCTTTCCGTTGATCCCACAAGTACTCCAGAAAGCCACCGTTTTGAGAGCCAAAGTGATTCTCATTGCCCCCTATTGGCCTCGACAAATTTGGTTTCCGTTCCTCCATCATCACCTATTGGTGCAGCCGTGGCATCTGGACCCAGTACCAGACCTTCTGATTCACAAATCGGGTCAGCTGCATCGGTCTATTCCTTCTCTCAACCTCACAGCTTGGTTGCTCCACTTCCTTCCTTAGCCAGGCTTCCTATGATTTCTAATCCTGTTGGGGATATCATAGTGGCTTCCCTTAAATCCTCTACTAGAAGGATTTATACCAGCAAGTGGAAACGCTTCTCTTGTTGGGCAAAATCAAAAAATATAGATCCCTTTACTGCCCCTGTTCATGCAGTTTTGGATTTCTTAGCGGAAATCTTTCACTCGGGCTCTTCATCTTCCACGGTCAGAGTTGGCTGCTATCTCGAATTTTCATGTCGGGTTAGCAGATCACAACATTATGTCCCACAGGCTTTGTAGAGCCTTTCTAAAAGGAATTTTTCTCCTTAAACCTCCTGTCAGGAGTCGTCCTCCTCAATGGGACCTAAATCTAGTGCGGACATCCTTAATTCTTCCTCCCTTCGAGCCAGCTGTTTCATGTTCCCTGAAGTTTCTTTCATGGAAAACACTCTTCCTTGTTGCTATTACCTCGGCCAGGAGAGTGTCAGAGCTTCATGCTCTCTCTGTTCGTCCCCCTTACTTGGTCTTCCACAAGGACAGGGTATCCTTGAGAACTAATCCAACCTTTTTGCCTAAGGTGGCCTCAAACTAATTTGAACCAATCCATTGATCTCCCTGTATTTTTCCCTAATTACTCTAACAGATCAGAACAAAAATTACATTATCTTGGATGTTCACCGCCAACTCTGATATTATTTGGACAGAACAAAACAATTCAGGAAATCCGATCAGCTCTTTCTTTCTTTCTTATGCGGAAAATAAGAAAGGCCTTCCTGTCTCCAAAGTGACCTTATCTAGATGGCTTTCTTCCACCATCTCCGAAATCTATCAGCTCAGGGGAAAACAGCTGTGCTCAAAACCAAAAGCGCATTCAACCAGAAGCTTAGCCACTTCCACAGCTTTTCAGGCTAGACTTCCATTAAACACTATTTGTGCAGCAGCCACTTGGGCCACTCCTCATACCTTTGTTTCTCATTACAAATTGGATTTGGCCTCCAGGGATAGAGCCAGTTTTGGCTCTACAGTTCTCAAGAGTCTGTTCCATTGAGCCACCCAGGATAGAGGTGCTAGGGACGCGGTCCCATCAAGCAAGAATGAAGGCGAGATTGACAACTTAACTTTGAGAAGTTATGTACTTACCATAACGTTCCATGTTAGTTGTCTTCTCTCGCCTTCTTTCTTGCGACCCTCCCTCCTGCCCCCTGGCCTGGACAGACCTTCTTTTTTTCTCCCTATCTGGAAGATTGCTTCTTTAGACCAGCTAGTTCTGGCCTTTTTTATAGTCCATCCTTTAGGCTTTTGCCTTTCTTTCCTTCTAGGAAGGTTTTTTGTGCTAGGTGTTATTGCCTATAGGTACCAAACGAGATCTGGGTACTTGCCGCCTTGCATCATGGGATATGGGGCTGCCTCGAGCTGGTAAAAGTGACTCTCGAGCTTAGCAAAGTGCCGAGTCGGAGCCGAGGAGCGGCTCCGAACCCATCAAGCAAGACAGAAGGCGAGAGAAGACAACTAACATGGAACGTTATGGTAAGTACATAACTTCTCATTTTCTTTGACCAGGATTTGCCCTTATCTCTACGTATGAGGATTCTGATGCAGAGGACTCCATTCCCCCTGCTTCCCCTCCAGAGGATTTCTCTTTTGGTGAAACCTTGCATATTCTTAGGGAGCATTTTCGCTGGGAAAACCAGGATTACTCTGACTCCAAAAAGAGGCTTGGGGAATTCTTACTCCTGTCTCAACACAGGTCTTTAGCTATCCCTCCTGTACTGGACATTGTAGATGCCTTCTCGGAATCTAGCCTGGCCCCTGGCACTTTACCTCCTGCTCCCAGAAAACCTGATGTGAGAGTCAGGTACCCTGTAATGCCTAAGTTCCTCTTTAAAAATCCTACTGTGGATCCTGAGACCATTTCACAGGGACCCAAGGGCATTAAGGCTACTACTGCCAAAAGCCCTACTCCCTCTGATGGAGTTTCCAGGGCGCTGGATAGATGGGATAAGAAGGTATACACTTCTGCAGCTTTGGCCGTTGGTGCCTTAAACTGCCAGTTTCGTATGTTAAAGTATCAACAGCATATTATTGGAGTGCTTTAAACAGGTGATGTTGATTTAGGAGTGTGCTGAAAATGAGGAATTCCGGGATTTAATGCATTCTGCTGAACAAGTTGGAAAACATACTTTGCAATGGGTTTTGATTCATTAGAGGCATCTTGTATGGCTGCTATCACTGGGTCTGTACTTATAAGGCATGCTTGGCTTAAGGAGCAATCTTTGCCAGATCATGTTGAAGCTAAATTACTGGATGCTTCCTTAAACCAAGACCACCTGTTTGGCAACAAAGCAGTAGTAGTACTTAAAAAGATGGAGGAAAAAGCTAAATCTATGCAAACTATTAAAGGTTTCCTGCAAGTACAGCCTCCCAGATATAGTAGGCATTGGCCCTCTAAGAATTGGTCCTTTCCTGGCCTCTTCCAGGCCTTCAGTCCAAACCCAGAACCAGCAGAACACCCAGGCTTCAGTCCCAAGGTACTCACAGGCCTAAGTAGCGGGGGGCTCCCACTTCCAAAGTGGGGAGTAGTAAGACCCCCCCCATGGTAAACTCTCTGACTTTTATCTTTAAACCTTCCAAGCCCTGCTCAATTGACTGTACTTTAGGGGGAAAGATTGCCCTGCATGCAGAAAATTGGGAACTGATTACCCAAGACAAATGGGTTTTAAATATAGTTTCCCAAGGATACAGATTCCACTTCCACTCCTTACCAACCCCAGACGGTTGGCCAGACCTACCCCCAAATTAGTGGGCAGAGGCTCAAAAGTAAGTTCTCTCTCTCTCTCTCTCCTAAGCATCAGGGCTGTTCAACCTGTCCCAGAAGAGGAATGGGGGCAAGGTTTCTGCTCAAGACTTTTCCTGGTACCCAGAAAAGACTATTCCTGGCATCCTATCTTGGACCTGTCTATCCTAAACACCTTTTTGGTAATCCCAAAATTCAAGATGCTAACTCTTCATCAGCTGCTTCCCATGCTAGGCAAAAATGCCTGATTGGCAACACTGGATTTAAAGGAAACCTACCTGCACATCCCAATAAGGGAATCTTGTACAAGATAACCTATGCTTCAGAGCAGGCTAGGTTCATAGGTTCATAGGTTCATACTAGGCTATCTGCCCGAGGGCGTTTACAAGCCTAGCCCATCGTTTTGTGGCTTACGCCACCCCTTTAGTATGGGGAACTATACCCATTATTTTGCTGTGCCTCTGTCGAGCAGTGACGCTGAGGTAATCCCTGGGGTATATCTGCGATCTCCAATCGATTGGTCAAGATTTATCTTGAACAAGGCCAGCGAGGTGCTCTGCCTCACATATACCGGGATTTTGTTCCACAGCATAGGGAGTCTTTGGGTGATGAATCTATCCCTCCAGCACGTCCTATTAATAGCCGTGTCGAGGTTTAAGTCTCCCGCCCTTGTGGCTCTGATGGATCTAGATTTTTTTGAGGTGACCCATATTCATCAAATCTGGGTTTGACATGGCCTTGTATGTTAGGCAAAGGTCACCTCTGAGCAAGCGGTAAGCGACTGAATAGAGCTGGAGTTCTTTCAGTCGGGCAGCATAGGACAGATTTTTGAGACCCTTTATCCTTTTGGTGAGGAACTTTTGTGGCCTCTCCAGCTGCTGCAAGTGTCGGGTCAGATACATTCCGAATGGGGCATTGTACTCAATCATTGGTCTGATGAGTGATGAGTAAAGGGAGACTATGACCTCCCTTGATCTAGATGAGAATCCCTTCATGATGAGGTGGGCAATGTAGAAGGTCTTCCTAACTACTTTAGCTACATGGGTGTCGAATGACAGACTACTATCAACCTGGGTCCCCAGGTCCCTGATAACTTCTTCTGTGCTCAGTGGATTGCCACCTATTTGGTAGCTAGGGGTAACCTTGTTTTTCCCGAAGGGTATGACTATGCATTTTTTGGCATTTAACTTTAGGCCGTGGCTCTGGCACCAGTTATCCGTTTCTGTGAGACCCTTCTGAAGGATATCTGTGTCAGATGTGTTTTCTACTATGGCGCCCAGTTTGCAGTCATCTGCAAACTTGGTCAGCCATAACCCTCCTGTGTTTGCTTGTACTTCGGAAAAGTAGATGCCAAACAAGAGTGGGCCCAGGACTGAGCCCTGTGGGACACCACTTGTGACATGGCGCCAGCAACTCTGACCCTGTGGGTTCTGTCACTCAGCCAGTTTGCAACCCATCTTGTGATGTATGGGTTAACATTTAAGCTGAGTTTTTCAATGATACCCGAGTGGGGTATTGTATCGAAGGCCTTCGCCAGATCGAGGTAGGCTGTATGGACTGCCTTTCCCTCATCAATGGCTTTGGTGACTGTTTCGAAAAAGTCAACCAAGTTTAAAAGGCATGATCTGCCTTTGCAAAGCCAAACTGGGTTGGATCCAAAGTCTGCAAATTCCCTATGGTCCATTATGATCCTCTCCATGGCTTTGCAGATAAGGCTTGTCAAGCTAATGGGCCGGTAATTTCCAGGGTCGGTGGTGGCACCGCCTTTGTGAAGTGGGTCCACAGTTGCAGTGCGCCACTCCCTGGGTACGTATCCAGAGGTAAGACTTTGATTAAACAGCTGTCCTAGCTGTGGGTTTAATTCCTCATTGAGTTCGTGGAGCACACAGCCGGGGACACCATCAGGTCCCATGGATGCTGTGTTTTTTGCTTTGGAGAGAGCAGTTCTCACTTGGGCGTTGGTGATGTTTGGGGGTCTGCAATCATTTGGTATAGATATCTCTCCTTTTGGGGGGGGGGGGGAGTTTGCACTGAACCTGTCAGCCAGTATGTTGGCAATGTCTGTAGGATCAGTAATCTTCACATCATTTTGAACTAGTTCTGAGCATATCTGGGAGTTTCCTCCCAGGTTTCTAACATAGCTAAAGAAGGCCTTATGGTTGTCTTTTGAGTCTTTAGCTATTTTTCTCTCTCAATTTGCTTTGGATGATTTTATGAGAGCTCTTAGTTTTTTACTTATAGTGATCAAGGGTGTCTTACCTTTTACGGATTTTGCTCTATCTTGTAGTAGCTTCCTCCTTTTGTTGTAGAGTTTGTTTATGGCTGGGGTCCACCAGACTGGACGCTTGCCTTTGGTACAAAGAGTCTTTGTTTTGCTTGGGATTGCCTTATCCATGCAGTCCTGCAGGTGCTGGTAGAAGGCATTTGTAAGTGATTCAGCGGCTTGAGTACTGTTTTCCGCCGGCTCGGGGGCCTTAAAGGAGACCACACTAGTCTTTAGAAGTGTGAAGTTGGCTTTCGAGAAGTTCTTTACTGTGGTCTTTTTTATTTCAGGTGGGGGTGGGATGAGTACCTCTACATGCACTATTAGTTCTCTGCATTGCGCTTTGGCTCATCTACTGCGCCCATGGTATTCACAAAGTGCCCATCTCCAGTCATTGCATTTTGCAAGCAAATATTCAAATATATCCTTACCTGAACGATTGTCTAATTCAGGCAGAAAGGCAGGACCTACTATTAAATCATGTGGCATTTGTAAAGAAATTGCTAACTTCTCTGGGATACACCATAAACAAAAAGAAATCGCATCCTGTGACCTGCCAACAAATTGTATTCCTTGACTACAACTTCCCAGATTGCCTACCTCATGCCAGAGAAACAAGTTCATTTGACAACCTACTTCAAACTACTGGCCACAAAGACCCAGCTATCTGCAAGGAAAATACTGCAAGCCCTGGGGTTCATGGCCTCTTGCATTCTACCAATTCCATATGTAAGACTGCATATGAGGATACAGTGGTATCTAAAAAGCCTATGGTGTCAACATTCTCAGGATCTAGAATCCACGATTCCTATCCTACCTTGTCTAAGGATAGAGTTCTTTTCGTGGGAAGAGGCCTGCCACCAAAACCAGGGACTGCCATTCACTCTACTCCCTGCCACCCAAATCTAACAGATGCATCAGACTATGCATGGGGGGCACACTTGGCAGGGCAGTGCATTCAGGGCAAATGGAACCAAAGTCAAATGCACCTGCATATCAATCAAAAAGAAATGTTAGCTGTGCAGAATGCTCTGACAGCCTTCAAGGACCACATTCTTGCAGGACAGTTATTGATAAAGGCGGACAATACCATAGTTATGTGGTTCATAAACAAGCCGGGGGATCCCACTCATACTCTCTCTGCAGACTAGCCATGGCTCAGTGGAACAGAGCCCTGAGCTAGCAAGTGCACCTACAAGCTCAATTCCTGCAAGGAAAGCAAAAATACACTGGCAGGCGACCTAAGCAGAAATCTCATGGACCCACACAAGTGGAAACTGGAACCAAAGAATTTCAACATGTTGAGAAACAAATGGGAGAGCCCAGAGATGTACTGGTTTGCCTCCCTTCAGAACTACCATTTGGACTAATTGTGCACAAGGACTCCCCACAAACAAGCTTGGAAAGTGGATGCCCTGTCCTCACATGGAAAAACCTATCAGTTTCTTTCCCCCTCTGCCTCTCCTCTCCAAAGTGCTACTAAAGATCAAACAGGACAAACCAAGGACAATACTGATTGCACCAGACTGGCCACGGCAACACTGGTACCCCCTCTTGTGCAGTGTCACTGCTGGCACTTGCTTCAGGCCCCTGCCCTGCTGTCTCAGCAGGAGGGCCAGATTCTGTACCCAAAGCTTCAAACTCTGACCCTTATAGCCTGGCTAATTACCTGATCTTTCTGTTAACATCCCTCCGAAGCAAATGATGGATGTCATTTAGAAGCCAAGGAGGCCTGGTACTAGAAAATCCTATGCTGAAAAATGGAAAAGATTCTGTTCCTGGAGCCAAACTCAGGGGATGGGCACAGCTGTGCCCAATTTACCTCATATTCTTCAGTACTTAACTGAGATGCTTCTCAAGGGCCTTTCCTTTTCTTCCATCGAAATTCATGCCTCGGCCATTTTGGCACATTACAATAGAGAGCCACCTCTCTTCTCTCATCCACTGCTGAAGCAATTCCTCAGAGGGGCCAAAAACTTAAGACCACCCAGGACAGCCACTACTCCAGCCTGGGACCTTAGCTTTGTATTGGAAAAGCTCACTCTACCTCCCTCTGAGCCAGCTGCAAATGCAGAGTTGAAATTCCTTTCTTGGAAAACCGCCTTCTTTCTAGCCATCACTTCAGCAAGAAGGGTGTCTGAATTACAGGCCCTCATGGCAGTGGAGCCTTTAATCATCTTTCATGCGGACATTGTGTCCCTCAGGACCAAGCCTTGCTTTATGCCAAAGGTGGTATCTTGTGTGGCCCTTAATCAGTCCATTCATTTGCCAGCCTTCTTTACTAATCCGCAGAACAAAGGAGAACGAATACTGCACTCCTTGGACATGCACAGACAACTTAGATTTTACTTGGACAAGACTAAGCCTCTCAGGAAATCTGAACAGCTGCTGGATGCATTTGTTGCAGGGGCAAAGGGGAGGGCCATTTTAAAGCAAACCATGTCTAAGTGGATAGGCCATTGCATTCATTTCTGCAATAAGCACCATGGAAAACATACCCCCACAGGGGATAAGACCATATTCAACCAGGGCTGCATCTACCTCTACAGCCTTTCTCAGAGGTGTCTCTACCAGGGACAGCCTAGAAGTTGCTACCTAGAGTTCTATACATACCTTCACCAAGCATTACCATGTGCCAATTTTTTTTAAATCCACAGCTGGTTTTTGCCACTGCAGTCTTGGAGGGCCTTATAGCTGGTCCTAATGCTATCGAACTGCCTCCTCCCTTCCTTAGATTTGGGAATCTACCCAAGTGTAATGACTGCAACAGTAAAACACTAAGAACATAGTACAGTTGTGTACACTTACATAAATGTAGATGTTAGAGTGTCTTCACTGTTGCTGTCCTGGTTACCCTCCCTCCAGCCCCCTGACTTCTATTGACTTTATCTCTATTCTTGCTTGCTATACTTAAAGCTTTCTGATGTATTTGCTTTTTGTTGGAGGTGTTACCTAGTGTATAATTGCATCCCATTTATGGGGGCACCTGACATCCGGGGCAAGAAACTG
Organism: Protopterus annectens; assembly: GCF_019279795.1. Lineage (NCBI taxonomy): Eukaryota > Metazoa > Chordata > Ceratodontiformes > Protopteridae > Protopterus > Protopterus annectens. The sequence goes on along the minus strand of NC_056725.1, from coordinate 175,383,298 downwards.
ATGTAACGGTGTCTGCTGCATGCTTTATACCTTTGACTACCTGACGTCATGGAAGATGAGGCAGCAACCGACCCAGGATTCAAGACTTTGAAAAGCAGGCTGACTGAGGGCTACCTGCAGGCAGATAACCCAAATGTAATGACTGCAACAGTGAATACCCTCTAACATCTGCATTTATGGTAAGTGTACACAACTGTACTTTTCCCACCTTCCAGCCCCCTTGTATCTCTCTCTCTGTCCGTCTCCTCTCTGGCTATTACTCACCCCTTTCCGGGTTATTGGTATTTACTTTTTACTGGTGTTTTTCTTCCCATAACCTTGCTCCCTATTTGGGTGGTTCCTGACATTTGGTGCAAGAAAAACTGATGTGGCATCGGCTGCCTGTTTTTATACTCCTGATGACATGACGTCAGTACTGAAGTGACAGTAACCGACACAGAAATACTAAGTCTCTGGTATTTGGGCAGACTGAGGGCTACCTGCAGGCAGATGACCCAAGTGTAATGGGCAACAGTGAATACACTCTAACATCTACATTTATGGTAAGTGTACACAACTTACTTTGTGACTAGTGAATTTGCATGGAGGGAGGACAGCTTGCTTTTTTGGTTGATTGCTGTTCCTTGCAGTAAAAAGTGCTGTGGTGAGGCATTTTTATGAAGAGTAGCCTACAGGATGTGAATATTTTGAGAAGAATTTGAAGTTTAGGGACAGAGCATCTTGCAGTTTAGGGATCAAAATTCCAGTGCCCATTGCACTGGACTCAGCGTAAGAGATGTACCATTTTGTAGCTGCATTTTAGTTCTTTTGATATATTTTTTTTTTTTCTGTGGAGTTTTAAATGTGAGGGTCAAGCTAAATAAAAGCCTAGGTAGTTAAATTTATTTGATTAGTTTTACTTTATTGAGGGTGTCAGTCTTACTGGGATTTGAACTCCATTTTTGAGATTTTGTAAGCACCTTTTGTACTGATGTTTAGGGTTTATGGAAAGGTTGTTATAAAGCCAAGAAAAAAAGTGTTTTTTTTTTTTTGGAGGGTGGACCGATTGTTATCCTTGCTTTAGAAAGGTCTTGCCAGCATAGAGTCAAAAATGAGCTAGGGTTGGAGCTTTTAAGTCAAATGGGATCAGAATAGTGCTCGGCGTGGACCTCGAACAGAGGATGCAATATTTCTTGCTTATGAAGAGTGAATTGGATACATTAATTTTCTATCCATTTAAATGGTCCTTATCTTAATCCAGAAATTTTTTAATTTAGATGCAGGAATGATTGCTGTACCATTTCATTAATTTTAAGCCCAAAAACACTATTGCAGTTAGGTTGCCCCTTTGATATTGTAAAGTGTGATCAGTTTGACTACTGCTATTATGTTTATCCCCTTTCTGAAGTTGTGTTATTGAGTTTAATGTCAATTGTCCTTTCATGTATTTTCAGAGAGGAGTGTATTTTGCATACAAGTTGGGACTTGTAGGGTTTTGGGTCCAGGACCTTTGGAAGAAGGGAGAATTGTAATACTGATAAAATTTTACTTTATGAAAGACTCTCCTGGCTGTAAGGGGCTGGGCTATATTGGATGCCTGCCATTTAAGGAAAGTTGTGATTAGCTCTGTGTTTTATGTCTGGGTGTTGTAGCATATCTGTCTTGGGCTGAGTACAGATTTTGGTAAAGTAGAGGCCTATTGGAGCATTCATTGGTAGGAGCATGCAATGTTAGTTGTTGGATATGTGACAGAATTGCTCACTCTTGAGAGAACTCGTATAGAGTGAAAACGTTCTGTCTGTGCTTTTCTCTGTAAATAGCTGTTCTAGTGCTCCAAGATAAACGTTCAAGAAATTTGCAGCCATTTGAAAGTTGTATCCTTTGTAAACAAAAGGGAAAAAATGTGTCTTTGCTGGTTGCATGCTTGTGGTGACCTATGTCATCGCACCTAGTACTGGGCGGTGCAGGTGTTGTGCCATCCAGAAATTACTCCATGCAAACACCTGTGCATAAAGAGAGTCCAAGAACAAGCCTCCAGGCAAAAGTAATATTTAATAAATAAAGATCTTTGTTAAATAATATTGTAGCCTAGGTTTGTGTGCGCTCATGCATTGCTGTCTATCAAGGAAGTACCGATTTTTATGTTTTACACTATTGGCGCACACTCATTACCTCTTTTTAACCGTACATGTGCAATGGGTTTGAATGTGAGATTGCCTCTAACAATGATAAACATCTTGTAGAAATTCAAGACCTGGTAGCTTCCACCAGTGGCTTGATGTCGGTGATCTGAGCCCATCACAACAGCTGCACACCAGGATGGGTGAAAAGATTGGCTTTGAAGCCTTGAGTAGTTAACAATCCTATTTTCACATCAAATTATTTTGTGTGAAAATAGTACTAGAGCAGCATGTAGCCACCAATGGACTTTATGAAAAAGCACAATTGAATGCAAATACTATATTTCATTTTATCACAATGCATATTAATTAGCAAGTGTCACTCTTAACATAAACATTTTTTGTTATTTAGTAGGGTGATACTGAATGATTTACCTATTTCAGTGGGCTTGATTTTTAAAGGAGGTGTCCCTGAAAGATTTTGAATGGTTTTAACATGTTTATCTTTATCTAAAGAAAGTGGCTGAGTTTGCCACAGTCTCTTTTCCTTTGATTCCACGTGAAGTAGAAGGTGAGAATGAATATGGCTTTTGGATGTTTTCCATAACTGTGTATAATTCTTTGTGCAAGTTTCCCCTTTTAGTTCTTTGTGTCATTTTTTTTTTGTTTGTTTTTGTTTTCAACAACCACCCAGTTGTAAGAGGAAGTTTATTTTGAACTTGGCAAAGAATACTGAGAAATGGCCATAATGTTAAGTTGTCTATCTCGCCTTCATTTTTGCTGGATGGGTTCGACTCGGCCAATACTAAAGCTCGAGAGCCAATTCCACCAGCTCGAGGCTCCCCTATATCCCACAATGCTAGGCGGTAACTACTCAGATCTCGTTTGCCGCTTAGCTGACTAGGTGCTTTTCTACCGGCTCTGGCAGGTTAGTGGAAAATTATTTCTATTTTCACAAATCTTTAGACCCCTATTACTTACCTTAGTATAACTGTTTTAATTCTCTATTTCCTTGGATCAACACCTCTTTTGCCCATAATCCCTTCCTTTATTCCCCTTTAACTTTAGGCCTTAGGCCGTTTCCCCTCCTTCTCCTAGTCCTTTAGTGTGACTGGAAATTAATATTTTCTTAAAGGCCTGTGTGTGTGTGTTTTCTTACTTGGGCCTTTAGTATGTCTGACTCCCAAGGTCTCAGGCTTCAAGAAGTGTGACTCGTGCTGTCAGAAAATGTCTGACAGACTGTCACACTTCTTGTGTGTATTGCCTGGGACCTTTGCACCTGCAGGACTCATGTGCTGTGTGCCATGGTTTCAGCCCTAGAGTCCTGCAGGAACGCAAAAATTGATTTTGTGTGGCTTATTAAAGCCTGAAGGCCCCCCGACCCAGTCTGTCGGGGAAGCCTTCTAAGACTTCCAGACAGTCAGCTCCGGCTTCAGAGCTGTCCTCTGGAAGCATCAAAACTGCTTCGACATCAGCTCCGGTTGGAGCCGATGTTTCCAAGCCTCATACTGGTACCTCTGCTCCGGCCAGTGCTGAGGCTGATAAGACTCAGTTGGCTCCGATACTCTTATTGGAGCAACCTTCGAGGAAGAGGTCTAGGTCCCCCTCCATCGGCTCCGTTCACTCTGCACCAGGATCCCCTCTTCTTTCGGAATGGAGCCATAGATTGCATTCCTCACGGTCTTCCAGGCTATCTGATCACGATTTGCAAAGGGTAGTGAGTAGACTTAAGTCCGAGGCACTGGCCCAAATGCTGCATAGCCCGACAAGTCAGCGGCTATTTCTGTCCCTCAATGTGTTCCTCCTCCGACTCCTTTGAGCTCTGAGCCGGGGCTCATTGGAGCCATGACTGTCGGCGCGTCTGATCCGATACCTTCCCTTCCGGCTCCGTCGTCTGCTCCGATCTCCTCTTTGGAGGGATCTCAGCACCAAGCTTCCCTCGTCGGCTCCGATGGGGTGAGTGGCATCGGACACTTGTCCGACCCCACTCTCCCTCTCGGGGCTTCGGCGCTGGTGAGTTTGGCTCCATCGGCCTCTGAGCCGTCCCTGTCGGTGCCGGGGGGTCCTTGTCTCTTCGGAGCGGGGACCTCCGGCCTTGCCCGATAGGGGTGCTTTCGAGGTCATGTGGAGCGTGCTAGAACCAGTGTCTACCCCACAGTCGGCTCAGTCAGCTGCTCCATCTTCAGTGCCTGCGGTGATTTCTACCCACCCCCTTGCATCAGACCGCAGAGAGCCAACTCCTCAAGCTTCCCCATTGGGAATTTCCTTCTCTTCCGAGGCCTCTCCTGACCCGGTAGGAGAACCCCCTAGGAAGAGGCAGTGCAAGAGGAAGCACATTGACTCCCCTGAGTCTATCACCTCTGACACTGACTTAGAGGAATCCGAAGGTTCCCCTCGATCCCCCTCTGAGGATGTCTCCTTTGCTGACATCCTTGAGATCCTGAAACAGAGGGGGAACTGGCCGGCCCTTAACCCTTCAGAGGATGAGTCAGTGTACCTTGAGGCGTTCGGCTCTCGCCCTTCTACCTCCTGGGTGTCCCCTCCCTTTGACCCCCTTATGGAAGTGGTGGCAAGGAAGGCCTGGACGGCTCCTGATTCAGTGAAACCCACCCCGAGGAGGCTGTCAGTTTATTACTGCCCCTAAAGATAAAGATTTTTTATCTAAAGGTGTCCCCGTCGATGCCATGGTGGTGGCCGCGGCCACTAAGAAGGAGTTAGCCGATCCTTCGGTACCTGTCCATCCTCCTAATAAGGAATCTAGGACCATGGACAGGTACGGTAAGCGGATGTTCTCATCAGGGACCTTTTCAATGCGGTCGCTGAACTACTTATGTCACTTCACTCGTCTCCAGAGAGATTTACTCAAGGATATGAGTGAAGCGATAAAGGATCCAACAGCTGAGGGGTTCCAAGACAGAATGAACTCCCAGCTGGCAACCCTGAACTCCATCGTTAATTCCTCCATGTGTCTTATCTCATATGCTGCGGATGGGGCGAGTAGAGCCGCAGGCACAGGCGTTGCCTTACGACGTCATGCCTGGATGCGGCTGTGCAACTTTGCGGACCCTTTCAAGGCGTCCTTCACCAGTTCCCCCTTTGATGGATCATCCTTATTTGGTCCTCAGATGAAGGATACCTTGACTAGGTGGAAGGTAAGACTCTCTCTGCCGTGGGAGTCCGTTTTTCTACCCCTTCTAGGTCTTATCCCAAAGGTCAGAGGGGAGGAAAAATGTGGTTCCGCAAACAAACCCAGGGAGTCTCATCTGACGCACAAGGTCGATTCCCCTCTAGAGGCAGAGGGGGGAATAACAATAGACGCCACCCTAGAGGCAGAGGAGGTCTGCAAAACCAGGGTAGCAGAGAAACTTTCAGCATCCCTGAGGAGCTGCCCGGCTGTCCACCTTCGGAGGCAGTCTGGGGAAGATTATCCCTGTACCCAAAAGCCTGTCTTTCCCTTACACAAGACAAATGGGTACAGTCGATCATATCCGAAGGTTACAAAATTCCCCTTATTCACATTCCATCCCAACCCAAAGGATCCCTTCCAGACGTTCCACCCAGTCTAAGGGAACAAGCAGCACTAGAAATTTCAAAGCTGCTATCAAAAAGAGCTATCCAGTCAGTCCCAGCAGACCAACAAGGATCCGGAACCTACTCCAAATTCTTTTTGGTACCAAAAAAAAAACACGGGACTGGAGACCCATACTGGATCTCAGCAACTTAAACAAGTATGTCAGAAAAACAAATTTCCGGATGGTCACGCTACAGTCCATTCTACCCTTCTTGGGTCAGGACAATTGGATGTGCTCGATAGATCTTCAGGACACGTACTACCATCTCAAGATGAACAGACGCTCCAGGAGATTTCTCCGCTTCAGGCTGGGAGCCAGTCACTACCAGTTCAGAGCCCTGCCCTTTGGTCTCACTACAGCCCCTCGAGTGTTTACCAAATGCATGGCAGTGGTCGCGGCTCACTTGAGACATCAAGGATTCCAGGTGTTTCCATATTTAGACTACTGACTCCTTACTGCCACCACCAGACATCAGCTTATTCTATCCATAGACTTCACTATCCAAACTTGCCAAGCTCTAGGCATTTCAATAAATTTCGGAAAATCTGCCTTGTCAATCTATTACCTTTATAGGCGCCACATTAAACACTCTATCTTTCAGCCAGACTTGCAGAGCAAAGAGTGTCAGACATCCGCAAGCAAGTTTTCCTTCTCTTGCAATGCAACAAAGTCAAAGCCAGACTAGTTGGTATTGGGACTCATGGCAGCAGCTATCCCCCTTCTCCCCTTAGCTCGCTTCCACATGAGGATCCTCCAATGGATGCTGTTTACACAATGGTCCTTCCAACAGCTCCCGATGTCCCACACCATATTGATAACTCAATCATGCAAGAATCAACTGTCTTGGTGGATCACATCACCTCAGGTTCTCCAAGGAAGACCCTTCACTCATCCCCCCCCAGTCGCCACGTTGACAACAGACGCCTTCCTGATCGGGTGGGGGGGCATTATCAGGGCAGGACGGTCCAGGGCACACGGCAACCTTTCGAGTGCCACTTGCACATAAATGTTTTAGAGATGAGAGCAGTGCTTTTAGCGTTGCTTTTAGCGTTGCAAGCCCTTCACGACTCTCTTCCTACAGGGACTATTGCAATTCAGACGGACAACATGTCCGTAGTGTGATGCATTAACAAACAAGGCAGAACCAGATCATACCCCTTATGTCGAGAGGCACTCGGACTTTGGCAATGGGCGATCTCTTCTCAGCGTTTTCTGGTAGCAACGCACATTCCCGGGAAGTCCAACGTGTTTGCAGACAAGTTGAGCAGGACAATTCTCATGCCCCACGAGTGGTCTCTGAAGAAATCAGTACTGGAAGAAGTATTCCAAAGATGGGGTATTCCAAAGATGGGGCCAGCCTTGCTGCGATCTTTTTGCTACTCCCCAAAACAACTTCACTCTCTTCCCGTTACCAGGCCATCCCACCAGAGACGCTTTAGTCCATGATTGGCCCCGGGGACTTCTGTATGCTTTTCCCCCTTTTCCACTGATAACTCAACTAATTCAGAAAGCCATCGCCTTGAGAGTGACCATGATCCTCATTGCCTCTTAATAGCCTCGACAGATATGGTTTCCGTTTCTTCATAGTTACCTTTTGGAGCAGCCTTGGCATCTGGACCCAGTGCCAGATCTGTTCACCCACCAATTGGGCCAGCTGCACCAATCTCTTCATTCTCTCAACCTCACAGAGTGGTTTCTCCGATTCCGACCTTAGCCAGGCTTCCCTTAATATCTCGCTCAGTCCGAGATATCTTGATAGCCTCTCATAAATCTTCTACCCGGAAGATTTATAATAGCAAATGGAAACGCTTCTCCTTTTGGGCAACATCAAAAAATATAGATCCCTTCACTGCACCTATCCAGTCTATTCTAGACTTTCTAGCAGAACTCTTTCATTTAGGCTCTTCTTCATCTACCATTAGAGTTCAACTGGCTGCTATATCTAATTATCATGTAGGTGTCTGAGTCTAGCATCATGGCTCACAAGCTCTGCAAAGCCTTTTTAAGGGGCGTATTTCTTCTCAAACCTCCAATCAAAGATCCCCCGCCTCAATGGGACTTGAACTTGGTTCTGGCATCCTTAATCCTTCCCTCTTTCGAACCAGCGGCTTCATGTTCTCTGAAGTTGCTTTCATGGAAGACACTTTTTCTGGTAGCCATAACTTCAGCGAGAAGGGTATCTGAACTCTATGCTCCGTGCAGTCGTCCTCCTTACTTAGTGTTTCATAAAGATAGGGTATCTCTCCGTACTAATCCATCCTTTTTACCTAAGGTTTCCTCTCAAACAAACCTAAACCAAATGATTGATCTCCCCATCTTTTTCCCTAACTATTCCAACAGGTCGGAACAAAAGCTACATTTTCTGGATGTTCACTGCCAAATTGGATATTATTTAGACAGGACTAAACAATTCAGGAAATCTGATCAGCTTTTTCTATCGTATGCGGAAAGGAAATTGGGCCTTCCAGTTACTAAAGTATCCCTTTCAAGATGACTCACCTCTACAATTACCTTAATCTATGAGATTAGACATCAAAAACTGCCTTCAAGACCTAGAGCTCATTCAACTAGGGCATTAGCTACATCCGTAGCTTTTCAGGATAGGCTGCCAATAGATTCCATTTGTGCAGCAGCCACCTGGGCTTCTCCTCATACCTTCATTTCACATTACAAATTGGACATGGTCTCCAGAAACCTTGCCAACTTTGTTTCCACTGTTCTCAAGAGTCTGTTCCGATAGGCCACCCGGGATAAGGTGCTAGGGACGCAGTCCCATCCAGCAAGAATGAAGGCGAGATAGACCACTTAACATTAAGAAGTTATGTACCTACCATAACGTTCCATGTTAGTTGTCTTCTCGCCTTCTTTCTTGCATCCCACCCTCCTTCCCCCAAGCCTGGACAGACCGATTAGGAATTCATTTTGTGATCTTCCTCTGGAAGTTGTCATTCCCACACGTTCTTCCCACACGTTCTATCACCTCTATTTCCCCTTTTGTTAGGTCTAGGATACCTTACACTCAGGTTTATATAGAGGTGGGATGTCCTTCAAGGATGCATCTGCAGTCCTAACATATGGGTTGTCCTGCCTCAGGCAGCCCTTCGGTCGGCCGGATTCCAAAGTCTGGGTCTGGCCTCGGCTGATGTCGCACTTCACCCGACGTCATAGCTGCTGTCAATTGGGTATAAAGGCATCAGCCGACGCCATTTTCCTCAGTCTTTCTTGCCGCGCGGTGCCCGAAGCAGAAGCTGTTCGCAAGTGCCGGTCTGTCAGAACCAGAGATTACTACTACCGAAGACTTCTAAAAAGCCAAGTACCCCGTTGGGGACTCTTTCTTGCCTCAGCCAATGTCAGAAAAAGTAAATAACTGTTTAACTTGTGGGAAACAAATACCTCATAAGGATTTCCACTCTTACTGCCTTCCTTAGGCCCAGACCACAACGTAGCAGCTTGTCTAGCCTGTGCTTCCTTCAACCGACGGACACTTAGGCGTCGGTCGGAGTTTGCAGAGGAGTTTTTCGGCCCCGCTTTTGCTTACAACATGCCATCGGAGACTCCGACTTCACAATTAGCTAAAAAACGTAAGGAAAAGGACCGACACTCGCGGTCCGCGGTTTTGGCCGAAACCACGGTTAAGCCAACCGCGAGTGTCTCTGTTTCGGCTGAAACAGAGTCCACGGTTCTTCCTTCGGCCGAAAGCATGCCTCCTACAGCCGAGGCCTCACTCAGCATGGCTGAATCTGCTACTGAAATTCCACCTGCAGTTGCAGGTTCTCAGGATTTATCAGATACTATTCCTTTAGACATATCTACTCCTGCACGTGGAGCTGCTAGGCCCCCTGCATCTATGTCTATCAAGGCTTTTTCTAGGGCTAAAGCAGCTAAATCTTCTAAGGCCTTGCCTACTAAAACCCCCTCACACAGGCCTACCTCTAGTTCACAAATGCTCAGCCTGGCAGAGGATCTCATTTCTTTGATCAGGGGATCCCAACCTCACCCTGACAGGGCCTCTCATCCCCCTCCAGAGAAGAGGACCCTGACAGGGCCTCTCATCTCCCTCCAGAGAAGAGGCCTAGAGCAGAGCCCCCTGAGCCAGTTTCAACAGATTATTCCTCTGATGATTCAGAAAATTCAAATCCTCCAGATGGCCCTTATTCTCCATATGAGGACTCTGATGCAGAAGACTCCATTCCTTCTGCCTCTCCTCCTGAGGAATTTTCTTTTGGGGAAACCTTGCATGCTATGAGAGAGCAATTTCAATGGCAGGGCCAGGATTTTTCAGATTCAAGGAAACGGCTAAGGACCTTTTTACATTTACCACAGCATAGGCCTTTAGCCATTCCTCCAGTACTAACAGTTGTAGATGATGCATTTAATGATGCTTGTACTGCCCCTGACTCTCTTCCCCCGGCCCCTGCTAAGACCGACAGATACTACAGGGTCCTTGACATACACTTTCACTTGTATAAGGCTCCTATTGCAGATCCTGAAACTATTTCACAGGGCCCCAAAGCTGTAGCAGCTGCCTCTGCCAAAAACCTCCTCCCCTCTGAAAGGGAATCTAGAGCATTAGAGAGATGGGGTAAAAAAGTTTATACTTCAGCTACGCTTTCGGCTAGGGCCTTAAACTGTCAATTCCACATGATTCAGTATCGGAATTTGTCAGATCAACTAAATAAAAAACTGTCTTCTCCTGAACCTTTAGACCGTAAGTCCCTTCAGGATTTGGTACATAACACTCAGCAGGTCAGTAACCATTCCTTAAAATGCGGCTATGATGCACTGGAGGCTTCCTTTAGATCAGCTATGACTGGCACAGTGATCAGAAGGCATGCATGGTTAAAAGAGCAATCATTACCAGACCATGTGAAATCTAAGCTCCTAGATGCTCCCATGGAGAAACAAAGTTTGTTTGGCTCCCCTGCGCAGCAAGGGTTAAAGAAGGTGGAAAAAAAAAGCAAAATCTGTCCAAACAGTCAAGTATTTCTTACAGGTCCAGCCTCCGAGGTTTAGTAGAAATTGGCCCTCGAAGAATTGGTCCTTTCCAGACACCTCCAGAACACAGAGAGGCAGAAATAGGCGCTCAAGAGGAAGAGGTCAATCCAGAGGTGCCTACAGGGGACGACAGTGGCAGCCTAACAACCAAAGAAGTACTGCCACAGATCCAGCTACTACCACTACCACAGGACAGTCGCAATGACTTGGCTCTGATACCGCCTACCAGGGAACAACTGGAAGCACCCTTAGGCGGAAAGCTAGCCTTATTTTCAGTAAACTGGCATTGCATTACAGGAGACAAATGGATTTTACAGACAATCGACAAAGGCTACAGGTTCCACTTCCATACTCTACCAAGAAAGAGAGGAATGCCAAACCTACCACCAAACCAAAAAGCAAACGCTCTAGGACAAATCAATCACTTACTAAGGATGAGAGCTATAGAAAAAGTACCGTCTATGGGACAAGGATTTTACTCCAGACTTTTCCTGGTACCAAGAAAAGAAAACCAATGGAGGCCTATTCTCGACCTGTCCGCTCTGAACACATCTCATTGTTCCAAAATTCAAAATGCTGACCCTACAGCAACTTCTTCCCATGCTGGGCAAGGAGTCTTGGCTGGTGACTCTAGATCTCAAGGAGGCATACCTGCACGTCCCTATACAACCAGATTGCAGAAGATACCTCAGATTTCTTGCAGGATCAGAGCATTATCAATTCTCAGCATTGCCCTTTGGCTTATCTACTGCACCCAGAGTATTCACGAAATGCCTGGCATCAGTAATTGCTCATTGCAGGCTTCAGGGAATTCAAATTTATCCATACCTGGACGACTGCCTGATACAAGCGGACAGCAAGGTCAAATTAACAAAAGATTTGGAAAAGGTTATTCACCTACTGCAAGCCCTGGGATACACAGTCAACATAAAGTCAAGGCTGGTACCATCCCAAAGGATAACATTCTTGGGTGCAGAACTGGACACATCAAATCAAATGGCATTTCTCACAGCAGAAGAGCAAAAGCAACTACCACTCTATTTCATGGCGTTAACAACGCAGAACCAGCTTACAGCAAGAAAAGTCCTGCAAGCCCTGGGTTACATGGCATCCTGCATAATATTGATTCCACATGCCAGACTACATATGAGGAAGTTGCAATGGTACCTAAGGAATTTATGGTCTCAGCACAAGCACAGCCTAGAAACCCAAATTCCTATAATTCCATGCCTGAAGCAAGAATTCATGTGGTGGGCTCAGGCCTGTCAGTTGAACAGAGGGCAGCCTTTCCACAAGCCTCACCCAAGCCAGACTATCACCACGGACGCCTCAGACTTCGGATGGGGGGCACACATGGTGGACAAGTGTATACAAGGCCTATGGACACAAGACCAGCTGAATTTACACACAAATCAAAAGGAGGTTCTGGCAGTGAAGCAGGCAATTCAGACATTCAGACCGTTTCTGCAACAGGGTCCTTTGCTGATAAGGACGGACAACACCACAGTCATGTGGTACATCAACAAACAGGGAGGCACACACTCATATCCTCTATGCCGGATGGCAATGGACCTGTGGAATGTGGCCCTGAACCTCAACATTCAGCTCCAGGCCATATTTGTGCCAGGAAAATAAAATATACTAGCAGACACCTTAAGCAGAACTACCACGGATGCTCACGAATGGATGCTGCATCCAAACATCTTCAATGCTATAACACAGAAATGGGGGCTACCAGAAATAGACCTGTTCGCATCCCCACACAACCACCAATTGAGGAAATTCTGCACAAGGACATACCACCCTCTTGCTTGGAAGGTGGACTCCCTATCCTTCAGTTGGGAAAACCTGACAGCATATGCATTCCCACCTCTTCCTTTGATGCACAAAGTGTTACTGAAGATCAAAGATCACCCAAGGATCATCCTGATAGCTCCAGACTGGCCGAGGCAGCATTGGTACCCACTACTGAGGAGTATGTCTCGGGCACATGCATGGCCTCTGCCTCTAGTTCCTTTACTGCTAACACAGAACAACTTCAAGATCCTACATCCAAACTTGAAAACTCTGCAGCTAGCTGCTTGGAATATTACATAAAACAAAATAACCCAGTCTTATCTCAGAGGGTTAAAGACATTATCCTGGAGGCTCGCAGACCCTCCACAAGGAAAACTTATTCAGCCAAATGGAAAAGATACCTCATTTGGAGTGCAGCAAAAGGAGAAAATGTATCATTAGCAAACATATCTAACATCATGGAATATTTAGCAGAACTTTTTCATAATGGCCTGTCTTACTCCTCCATTAAGATTCATGCATCAGCAATTTCAGCAGAATGCAACATGGACCCTCCAGTCTTCTCTCATCCTCTACTTAGGCAGTTTCTGAGAGGAATTAAAAATGTAAAGCCTCCAAGGAAGCCACCTTTGCCTACATGGGATCTTAACTTTGTGTTGGAGAAGTTAACACTTCCCCCTTTTGAACCAGCAGCAACAGCATAATTACAGTTCTTATCTTGGAAAACTGCTTTCCTACTTGCAATCACTTCAGCAAGAAGGGTTTCTGAATTACAGGCTTTAATGGCAGTACAGCCCTTCCTTATATTCCATCAGGATAGAGTGTCCTTGAGAACTAACCCGACTTTTATGCCAAAGGTGGTCTCCAGGGTATCATTGAACCAAGCAATCCACCTACCAACATTCTTCCCCAACCCACAGAACAGGGGGAAAAGACTTCTACATACCTTGGATGTGCACAGGCAATTGCGCTACTATCTGGACAGAACCAAGAACAATAGAAAAACTGACCAGCTTCTGGTAGCATATGCAACAGGAATGGAAGGAAAAGCAATTTCAAAACAGACAATCTCAAAATGGATAGGAAATTGCATTAGATTTTGTTACTCTTTTCATGGAAAGGCAACTCCAGAAAACATCAGGAATGGAAGGAAAAGCAATTTCAAAACAGACAATCTCAAAATGGATAGGAAATTGCATTAGATTTTGTTACTCTTTTCATGGAAAGGCAACTCCAGAAAACATCAGACCTCACTCCACAAGGGCTACAGCCACTACTACAGCTTTCTTATGAGGAGTGGCTACCAAAGACATTTTAGAGGCTGCTACTTGGAGCTCCGTGCATACATTTGCCAAGCATTATAATCTACCTTTATATTCCAGATCCCGGGCAGGTTTTGCAACTGCTGTTTTGCAAGGGATCTTAACTACACCATAATCATCTTTCTGCCTCCTCCCCCAGTTTGGCTGTGGTATTCTACCCATATGTTAGGACTGCAGATGCATCCTTGAAGGACATAGTACAGTTTTGTACCTACCATAAATGTAGATGTCCGAGAGGTATGCATCTGCAGTCAGGATTACCCACCCTCCTTCCCCTCTGTGGTACTCCTAGGGTATTTGCCCATTTTGTAGCTAGCTGGGGGAATCTATTATGGTGTATTTGTTTGTATATACATGTTTATTTTTGTTTGCTCTCTACTGTTTGGAATCATTTGCATTTATCCAAATTTAGCCTTCCTAGAGGGCACCTGGCATCTGGGGCAAGAAACACTGAGGAAAATGGCGTCGGCTGATGCCTTTATACCCAATTGACAGCAGCTATGACGTCGGGTGAAGTGCGACATCAGCAGAGGCCAGACCCAGACTTTGGAATCCGGCCGACCGAAGGGCTGCCTGAGGCAGGACAACCCATATGTTAGGACTGCAGATGCATACCTCTCGGACATCTACATTTATGGTAGGTACAAAACTGTACTTTACCTTTCTCCATACTATGGAGACTAGAATTGCTTGGTCTAGCTATCAAATGAGATCTGAGTAGTTACCGCCTAGCATTGTGGGATATAGGGGAGCCTTGAGCCGGTGGAATTAGCTCTCGAGCTTTAGTATTGGCCGAGTCTGAGCAGAGGATCGGCTCCGAACCCATCCAGCAAGAAAGAAGGCGAGAAGACAACTAACATGGAACGTTATGGTAGGTACATAACTTCTACAATAGGGAAAAAAGCATGAGAAAGAAGTCCAGTGCTGGTAGTAGGCCTGTTTCTAGCTTGTATAATACAAGCCTCTTTGTTGCTAGGGGCTAGTGGAGGGTTAGTCATCATAAATGATCAGGGAGTTATTACTGGTGAGTGGTAACTAAAAAGTTGGTAGTATACTGTTGGCTGTACATTTATAAGGTAGGGTTAGTTGAGACCAACTCGCTAATTTTATAGAATGACCTTTGCTAATAAGCGGACTTATTTTTTCCTTGAACTATTGTTAGTTAAGCCAGTCCAGTGAAATTAAAGTATCCCAGAAAGATGAAATTGTGTTTAAAGACATTTATTTTGTAAGTATTTGTTAAATCATACATAATAGATCAAAACTAGGTCCTTGTTCCAGAGGGCCATTAGTAGCATAGCACCAATGCTCCAAATTATGGGTACCCAGTGACATGACTAATTTATACCTAGTTTTGACCACCTTCCATGAGGGTTTGATGGACCAGACCAGGGTTGTGTGTACAATTTCACATCTATTTGCACAAGTTGTGCTTAAAGAAGGTGAGGCAGCTACTTTGCTTTGCAGCCAAAGAAAGTGTTAAGTAAGCATTGAGGGTATTAACTTCCCTACACCTCTTGTATTAGGAATGTGGTTGGGGAAAGGAGCTTAAATAAAACAGCTGCTATGTTTAATTTGCAGAACCTCCTTTGTATTTGAACTACTGGCTAATTGAGGTGCCTGTTCTAAGTATTTTATGTATTAATATGGCTTATTTGTGATGACTAGTTATTTTGGCCATATTTGTTAATTTTTCAGTGCCTACACCCTATCAGAACAAGCAGCTGGAACACTAGATAAACAAGGAAAATGTACCCCAGTTAGTAGAAAGAAATAGGAAAAATGTGCACAAACACACACACACACTGAACACAGAATACCTCTACAGTTCCAGGATGAAAACTTTTTTGAGTATTGAGCAGGGAAAGTATAAAATGGTAAATCTGGTCAAACTGAAGTTGTGTTAGGAATGTAAAACTT
Source organism: Protopterus annectens (assembly GCF_019279795.1). NCBI lineage: Eukaryota > Metazoa > Chordata > Ceratodontiformes > Protopteridae > Protopterus > Protopterus annectens. The sequence goes on along the minus strand of NC_056725.1, from coordinate 175,367,593 downwards.
CTTTTAATTGCACCAGTACATGGAAATGTATAGGAGAGAAAAATTGTGTAGTGTAGGGCCTCCCGATGGACCAACAAAAGAATAAGCTGAAAGCCCTCTGCAGTAGTACTGAATCTACTCTGGACCCACATCCAGGCCTAGTTTGAAAAGTAATTCAATACAAAATTGTGATGAGTACTAGTACCCTAACTAAGTTACGGGCATAGTTCTGAAACTGTCCACACTCGTTTGTCTCTGTAAAAGGTACCAAGATTAAACTAGTACAGTTTGGTTCCATAAAAAAAATTCACTGAAAGTTAAAAGTGGGATACGAGGGTAGTAATAAAATATAATATGACAAATGTACTGTAGAGAGGGAAAATCTAATTAAGAGAACCAATAGCCTGCATACATAGATGGAAGTATGTTTGTACATTGGGGGGGGGGGGGGGGGTAACCAGGGGATATTAAAACTTTTTTCAGGCCTGTGCAGTTTCAACATATGTGGTAGACCGAGGGAATTAAATTATAATTGCAGGTAAATGCTACTACATAGCAAAGCAGTTTGGTAGAAACAACACCAGTAGTTTTTACAATAGGAACTAAAATAAGTTGGCAAACAATTAGCTGAAGTTATTTTAACCCAGCATATGCTTGCATAGTAAAGAAAATATCTAAAGAACATTTACTGAAATTGCTAACCAAGATCAAAAGTACTTCCACCATGGGACCTGATGGACATACCCAAGTTGCTTCATTAATGGTAGAGTTAGTACAGGCTATGTGCAAGGACACAATGACTCAAGTATGAAGCGTTCGGTCTCTGAGTGGTTCCCAGAGGGTGTAGGTGTGTATCAGCAATTATCTCTGAACTCGCTGCTGCTGTTACTAGTGATGGACTTTATCAGTAAACAGGTTGGAGGGGAGAGACAAAGTTGCTGTATGCAGATGATGTGGCATTACAGGTAGGCTGTGAGCCAGAACTTTAGCAGAATATGGGGGAATGGAATGCAAACCCGAAGGCACATGGGATGAAACGGAGTACAGATAAGTAAGTTGTAATGGCAGCAAATGGGGGAAATCAGGAGATGATGAACATTTTGAGATAGGACAATACTGGAAAAGGTGAACTGCTTCAAGTATCTGGGAGTGGTGATGGAGAAGGGGAAGTCTGAATGAGGAAGTCAAAGCTAGAATTAGAGGGGCTACAGCCAACTGGGACAGAGTGGCAGGGGTAATGTATGACAGAGGAATATCAAAAAGCTGAAAAGTTGTTGTTGTTGTTTGTCTTTCATTTTTTTTCCCAGTAAGGGGTCGCCACCGCGGGACTCTGGTCGGCTAATGATTGGCAGTAGATTTTTATACGAAACGCTGAGGTGCCAGCTCGACGCCCAACCTTCAACGAAGGTACGCCCATTTACGCACGCATGTCTTTCTAACGCTACCCAACCGCGGGGAGGACATGCAGACTCCACACACAAGGCACTCCCAAGCCACGCCGAGAATCTAACATCGAACGGGAGAACCTCTTGCTGTGAGGTAACGTTACCACTGTACCAAAGCTGAAAAGTAAGGTGTACAAAATAGTGGTGTATTTTATGGTACAGAAATCTGGCCAGTAAAGGCAGAGCAGTTGAGGAAGCTAGAGGTGGTGGAGATGAAGTGCCTAAGGTAGATGGTAGAATGCACAGTGTGGGAATGACAAAGGAATGAGGACATTAGAGCAGAAGCCAAAGTAGCTCCAGTTGCAGAGAAGGGCAGAGTACAGGCTGCGGTGGTTTGGGCATGTGCAGAAAAACAAAAGACAGTCTGATAAGGCAAGAGGAAATGAGGGTGTCCAGCAAAGTGATGGATAGAGTGTTTGAGAGAAGACCACTGACAGGCATGACTTTTTTCGAAAGTGGCATTGAAGGAAAGGAAATTTACAGTTGATGTGACTCTCCAAGCCAGTGAAAAAAAAAGTGAGAGGAAATTAACTATGCTTAATTAATATTAAACATACCATTGCTGAGGCATGTTCCAAGTTTTAGCTACTGGTTTTGTTGCTGATGAGTAGTGCACAGCCATGGGGAAGCTGTAAGGGTGGCCCTATAGCTGACCCTAGGTAATGACATACCCTACAGACCACCACTGCAAAACAGTGGAATGTATTACAACTGATATCATAAACTTATCAAGAATCTTGTTAGACTTCACCTCCAATGTGGCTTTGAGAGTATAGATCCTGTCTATTAAATCTGTAAATTTATTTGAAAGGATTACAGGTTCTGCAGATTGTAGCCATGCACTGCACATGGAATATCTTGACCTGGTTAAGGCCTTTGACAGCATTCCTTATGCTGGCTTGGTAAAAAAGCTAAATGCTTTAAGATCTTCTCATATGTGGCAAGATTGATTGCAAACTGGGTGAAAGACAGAACCTACACAGTGTAAATGGTAGGTGCCTCGTCAGAAAATTAAATTTCCCAGCTCTGTCCATCTGGTCTCTTTGTTGGGGTGTGTCTGGTATTTATTTCCCAAGACCTCTTAGCAAACTCATTTTTTTAGAATGAACTCTCCCTAGAAAACCCTGTATACTAAAAGTGGGCTCAAGCTAAATGCTAAAACTTGTAGTATGATCACTTTGGGTACACCCTCCCCCAGTCATACATACAGTGCACCTCTACAAAAATGAAAATTTAGTTATGGACCTAGGTACTTGGATTTAATAGTTCCCTGTCATTTGACTGTCATGTAACAAAAATTGTCAGGACATTATTTTATTTTGGCCTAACTAATCGCCAAAGGAATACCAGGCTCCAAAGAGGTAAGTACTTGTTTATACTTAACATGGATCAGGCCATTCTTGAGTGTAGCACCACCTTTGGGATGCATCTTCCTAAACTTTTCAAACAATTAGTAAAACCCCAAAGATACCTAACTAACCAAATTAGAGACTTAATGTCTCTGGCTGTCAAGAGGTTGAAAGCTGTCTCTGTTCGGTGTCATATACATGTTTTGGTACAGATTTCTGTCTCTTAATATGCCATTAGAAACCAGATTTCTTCTGGACCTCCTTGTTTCCCACCTTTACTGAACTAGAATAGTCCAGTCTTCAGGTATTGCTGATCTCTGGGCTGTGTCATAGTTCTGTGTTGCCCATATCCTTATTTGGATAGGAGGAAGCTTCTTTGTTCACCAGTGAGAGTGGGGAGCTCTGAGCATCCTATCTGTCCCTTGAGTGGTTCCAACACAGTGACCTGTAGCTTATTGGCCAGTTTGGGCCATTTCCTATCTCTTTCTAACCCCCTGCTTTAAAGCCAGCTTTAGTGCGCTTTTGAGCTTGTAATTTAAAGCTTGTCCTGTTTGTTGCATTTACCTGTTGAGGCTACACACTCCAGTGCGCTAGCCTGTGTTACATATTTATTGCATTTTTCTGCTGTTTGTTGCAAAAAAGAAAAAAAATATATCCTTGTTTCCCATCTTTCCTGACCTAGAGTAGTCCAAATACAGGCTTTGCTGTATTCTGCACTTTTGGAAAGTTCCTGTGTTGCCCATTTCCTTTCTTGGATAAAGGGAGGCTTCTTTGTTCACCAGTGGCAGTGGGGAGCTTGGAGCAGCCTATCTATCCCTGGAGGAGTGTTCCCAGCACAAGAAACTGGTAGTCTATTGGCCGTTTTGGGCCAATTTTTAGCTCTTTCAAGTCCCCCTGTATAAAACCCACTTTGGCGCTTGTTACTACTCAGCCAAGCTCCTTGTGGTCCTGCAGAGTGGTGCTAGCAGCAGAGAGGCTAAAAGAGTGACTGCTAACCTGATAAAAGTGTTTGTTTTCCTGCTACTACCTGGGCGACTGTCCGATCTAGCTAAACTGCAAGTATTTCTGCTTCTTGAACTGTTTTAAAACTGTTTAAAGTTGTTTTTGCACCTGCACTTTTAAAGTTTGTCCTGTTAGTTGCTTTTACCTGTTGAGGCTACACTCTCAAGTGCACTAGCCTGTGTTACATATTTATTGCATTTTCCTGCTGTTTGTTGCAAAAAAAAAATTATCCTGGTTTCCCATCTTTCCTGACCTAGAGTAGTCCAAATACAGGCTTTGCTGTATTTTGGACTTTTGGAAAGTTCCCATGTTGCCCATTTCCTTTCTTGGCTAGAGGGAGGCTTCTTTGTTCACTAGTGACAGTGGGGAGCTTGGAGCAGCCTGTCTATCCCTGGAGGAGTGTTCCCAGCACAAGAATCTGGTAGTCTATTGGCCATTTTGGGCCAATTTCTAGCTCTTTCAAGTCCCCCTGTATAAAACCCGCTTTAGTGTGGCTTTACGCGATTTTGCACATAGCGCAGCATCGGGCAGTGTCGCGTAATTGGGTTTAAACCATTCTCTGCTCCACAAAGTCTGCTCTTCACTTTTTCCCTTAGAACTGATCTAGTTCTCATAATAAATACCCTATTCCCACTCTAAAGCCTGGCACTTGCTCACTAAAGCAATTGTATAAGTCAGCACTAAAAGAATAAAAGCACTACACCCTCACAAACTCCCCATTGGCCCTTTTTTAATTATAAAGGAATTCCCAATACTATTCTAGCATGTCCAAAGGTCAGTTGTCCATCTCCTCTCCGGTCCAGCTGGTGAATCTGGGATTCTTGAGGCAATGTTACAACTGCCTCCTGTACACAGACAAACCCTCTCCTCCTCCCAACAAATTCCAACACATGAGAGATGCAACCATATAGCCAAACTGGAGGCTAAGCTCTCTCAACTCAGTACTGGCGTAACCAGTCAGGAGGAGAAGGAAACCGCACTCACTACAATTCCAGTCTCAAATAGACCTACCACGACAGCAAACCAAACACATAAACACACACAAACATACTCTGAGGCTCTAAATAAAAAATCTGCCGAAGCAGCAGAGATCTCCAAAGCAGACACCCAAGCAACTGCTACCCCAAAACAAAACACGTGCAACACAGCTCACAAAGCCAGTGTGTCGAACAGTCACAGCCCTTAAGGCTAAACAACACACCTGATACACTTGTAATAGGTGACTCTATCATCAGGCACACTGACGTTCCGCTCACCAGGCTGAACAAGAAGGTCACGGTGAGCTGCCTGTCTGGCGCTAGGATCCGCCACATAACAAGCACTCGGGTCACTCCAAGGCAAGTACAGATATGACTCAGTCATTGTCCATGCTGGTGTGAATGACCTGAGACGTACCTCCCTGGACTACATGAAAAGAGACCTTGAGGAGCTCTCTGAGCATGTAGCCCAGGCCGGTATGACCCTGACCTTGAGTAGCATCTTACCCTCACCAAGAATGATGCCACAATATGAAGACAAGATGATCAATTTCAACAATTGGCTTAAGTATTGGTGTCATTCAAAGGGGATCCAATGCCTGTCTGCCTGGGATGACATGCTCGACAAGCCACGATGCTTCGCTAGGGACGGCTTGCACCTGTCACCCCTGGGCTTTTGGATATCGGCAAAGGCTCTTGCCACCCCCATAATGTCTTTTTTAGGCAAGGCTCAAAAGACAAACCCACCTCCATAGGTATCACAAGGGATAAGAAACTAAGAGTAATGCTACTCAACGCCAGAAGTCTAAACGTAAAGATGCACGCACTCAAAAAAACTGTCCTTAGCATGGAGCACATCGATATCTGTGCAGTAACAGAAACCTGGTTCAAGGCTCCCGAGAGCACCCCAGCACTACTAGGTTATACCTCCATACCATGTTTTTCGGCCCCAAAACTTGGACCGAACCACAAAAGGAGGGGGGAGTATCAATATTCGTCAAAGATACCCACACCTTCAGGTTGGTGGCACAGCACGAAGCATCAGAGACTATCCATGTGCGACTAACAATGGGTAAAACTACCTTCCAGTTTATAGCCTGCTACAGACCACTCTCCCAAACCCAGGAACCCCACTCGGCCTTCCTGAGAACACTGGAAAATATGAAGGTCTCTCCAAACACCATTATATTGGGAGACTTCAACTACCCTAACATAGACTGGGAGCATTACTCTAGCTCCAACACCCTAGCCCAAAGGTTCCTAGAATTTTATAAACTCAAATGCTATGGAACAACTTGTTGCCACTCCCACAAGAGGGGAAAACATACTGGACCTGATCATCACCAACATGGGGACTCTATGCTCCAGATCAGAAGTGTATCCCTCACTGGTAAGATCAGACCATAAACTAATCTCACTAGATATTCACATCCCGACCCCAGCCCCTGCCCAGAAAACCACAGTGAAAAACTTCTCTAAAGCAAATTTCACACTCCTCAAAACCGAGGTGGAATCCTTCAAAGCCCCCGGGCCTGTGGAAAATACGGCCCAGACCGCAGAATCCTTTATAAACACTTTCTATGAACACTTTCAGGAATGCATGGATCATGCAATCCCAAATAAAACCAAGACTCAATCCTCCAAAGTTAGGCGTCCTGTCTGGTGGACCTCAGCCATAAACAAACTATACAGTAGAAGGAGGAAGCTACTACATGATGGAGCAAAATCCCAAAAAGTGAAGGCATCTCTTTTCAGTATTAGCAAAAAACTACAGGCACTCATAAAATCATCTAAGGCCAGCTTCGAGAGAAAAATTGCACAGGACACTAAGGATAATCACAAGGCTTTCTTTAGTTATGTTAGGAACCTGGGTGGGAATTCCCAGATATACTCAGAATTAGTCCAAAATGACAAAAAATACACCGAACCCACAGACCTTGCCAACATCCTAGCTGACAGGTTCAGCGCAAACTTCTCCCCCCCTTCCCCACCAAAAGGGCAAATATCTATCCCAGCAGAGTGCTGCCCCCCTGACATCTCAGATGCTCAGGTAAGAGCTGCCCTCTCCAAAGCAAAAAACACAGCATCAATGCGACCAGACGGTGTCCCGGGCTGCGTCCTACATGAACTCCAAGAAGAGCTAAACCCAAACATAAAACTACTGTTCAATCTCAGCCTTACTACAGGATATGTACCCAAAGAGTGGCGTACAGCAACAGTGGTCCCTCTCCACAAAGGTGGTGCCTCAACGGATCCTGGAAACTATCACCCCATAAGCTTGACTAGCTTGGTCTGCAAAGCTATGGAAAGGATCATCATGGACCTCATAAATAAAGATATTGGGGACCTACAGACCCTGGGTCCTACCCAGTTCGGCTTTAAGGGCAGATCCTGCCTCTTAAACCTGGTTGATTTCTTTGAAACAGTCACCAAGGCCATTGACGAGGAGAAGGTGGTCCACACAGCCTACCTGGACCTTGCAAAAGCCTTCGATACAATACCCCACTCAGGCATTATAGATAAGCTCACCAGCTTAAATATAAGCCCCTATGTCACTAGATGGGTTGCAAACTGGCTCAAGGACAGAACCCATATGGTTAGAATTGCTGGAGCCATGTCAGACTCCAAACCAGTTACAAGTGGCGTCCCTCCTGGGACCTCTCTTGTTTGGTATATATTTCTCGGAGGTACAGGCTAACACGGAAGGACTATGGCTGACCAAGTTCGCAGATGACAGCAAACTGGGTGCCATAATAGACTCTCCAGCCGACACAAGCATCCCCCAAAAGGACCTCATAGAAACAGACAACTGGTACCAGAGCCATGGCCTCAAGCTAAACGCCAAAAAGTGTATAGTCATCCCCTTTGGCAAAAACAAAGTGCCCACAAATTACTACATAGGTGATAATCCATTAAGTATGGAAGAAGTCATTAGGGACCTGGGGACCCAAGTTGATAACAATCTCTCATTTGACAACCACATGGCCAAAGTGGTTAGAAAAACATTTTATATAGCCCACCTAATCATGAAGGGATTCACATCTAGATATGGGGAGGTCATCGTGCCTCTCTACTCATCCCTCATCAGGCCCATAATTGAGTACAATGCCCCTTTTGGGATGTACCTTACCAGACACCTGCAGCAACTGGAAAGACCCCAAAAGTACCTCACCAAGAGGATCAAAGGGCTCAAACAGATGCCATATGCTGCCCGGTTAAAGAAACTCCAGCTCTACTCAGTTGGCATACCACCTGCTCAGAAGTGATCTGTGCCTGACGTATAAAGCCATGTCCAACCCGGAATTAATGGACATGCTGCACCTCAGAAAATCCAAATCCCATCGAGCTACGAGCTTGAGAGACTTGAACCTCAGCACTGAAATAAATAGGACATGCTGGATGGACAGATTCATAACCCAGAGGCTCCCTTCACTCTGGAATAAAATCCAAGTCCAGGTTAGGCAGAGTCCCTCATTGACTCTCTTCAAGAGGAATCTTGATGAGTGGATGGTAAGTTTACCCCGGGTATCACTTCTGTTAGACAGAGGCACAGTATACTAACCTGGAAAAAGGGCATAGCAAAATTAATTTAAAATGGGTGGCGAAAGCCAAATACACTCTGGCTAGGCTTATAAATGCCCTACGGCAGATAGCCTAGTATGAACCTATAACTCACCTACACCTCAACATCCTATACTAACCATTATTGTTATCCATCATAAATTTTTATCCACTCTAATGATTTTACATTTTTAATACTCTGTTTAATCCTGAAGCAATTGTACATAATATTGTTGTAATTTATTTTATTCTTTGTAATTGTTTCACTGTATATATGTATACATGAATTGACTGGAGCTTTTTCTCCCCGGGCCTGCATTGAAAAAAGGCTCACTCTGCCCCAATGGACTATCCAGGTTAACAACTGCAAATAAAATAAATTCATTACTAAGGCCACCATGCCTTTCATTGCCTTCAGTGTTGTGAATCAGAAATGAGCAAAGAATGTAGTTTTGTTGCTTTGAAAGGGGAAAGTTTTGTATGAAAGCAAAGGGCAATTGCATGATTTAAGCAAAGCAGTCCTTGACATTGTAAATTTCAGGGGACGGGGCTTGTATATATTTTCTGCAAAGCAGGTTAAAAGTATATGAGGCAGTGGTAAAGTTTGTTACTGCAGCCTTTGAGACATCAGAAATATGATTATCAGTTTGTGTTTTTTTGTTTTGTTTTTTTTTTTGGGCGATGATGTAAAACCAAAGGGAGTTGTAGAATCAACTAAATGGTTTTACAGTATCTGTCAAAGAGCAGTATGGTCATTTATGTTCACAATCAGAGTATTTTTTTTTCCCATAGTGTGGCGTTTGCACAGCTTCCGCCTGAGTGCAGGGCAATGTGATCTTTGATTTGTATGGCCTGGTGAAGCTGATTTCCAGAGTATATGTAAATTAAGTTCTCATTACATGACAAGCAAAAGAGCCTTTTTTGTTTCACTAGCCAAAGCAATATTTCTTAAAATCCTAATGGAGTTAAAAAAAAAAAAAAAAAAAAAAAAAAAATTTGTGTACCTTAAAGTAGTATGGGCAATGTAAGTCTGGTTGGAGTTGTAGTAAAGTTCTAGGGGATAGAATGTCGTGCTTAAATGTTTCATACCCTAATATGTCATTAGAATTCCCCCTTTTTATTGTGAACTGACAAATACCCTGTTGTATACAGCTAATAAACATGGTGTTTATGACTGCGTTTGTCAGTCTGGCACTGTGCTTGTTTTCCAATTAGGGCTTTTTGACCCTGATTTGTGTAATGCTGGCTTACACATCTTCTCTACTGAGTTGTCTTTACATCAGAAGTTAAAAAATATAGACATTTCAGTAGAAAAACTATATTTTTCACTTGTAACATGTCATGCCTTGGCTACATTCCCATGCTTTTTGTAGGTGGCTAAAGCTGTGGGATCAAATTCAGAGGTGTACTGTCCTGGAAGCACTAAGGTAAGACTTGCAGCCTTGGCTGTGTTTTCTAGCTGAATACACTTTTTTTTACTTGCAAGTCTGATATTCTCAGGCCTTTCAAAGACCAGCTTTAGTGGCTTAGAGCATGTCTCAACTTTTCAGAGTTTGATATTTTGCGTTATACGCTCTTTTGCTTGTGGGTACCTCTACGGAGTACATTGAATAAGGTAATGGCTTGAGAATACTTTTACATGTTTTTTACACCACAAGTAAATAGATTTTTTTAAATTTCTCTTGAGTATACACGTTTTTTTGTCACTGGACTTGTGGTACTGCCCCTCCCAATTTCAGATTCCTGTGCAATAAATTTCATTACAAGAAGAAAATTGTGTCTTTGTATTTAGTATGGTTAGAGAGAAAAGGATGTTCTTAGTGTTTCACTGTTGCAGTCATTACATTTGGGTAATCTGCTGGCAGGTTGCCCTCAGTCGGCCTGAATTCCAAAGTCTTGGGTCCTGCTTCGGTTGCTGTCTCTTCCATGATGTCAGGCTGTCGGGGGTTTAAAACATGTAGCCAACACCATTTTCTTCAGTCTTTCTTGCCGTGCGGTGCCTGAAACAGAAGCATTTCGCAAGTGCCGGTCGGCCGACTACTGAAATATTTGGGTTTGAGTTTCAGAACCGAAGTCTTCAATAAAGCCAAGTACCCCATTGGGGAAACCTTTTTCTTGCTTTTTACCGATGTCAGAAAAAGTTAATAATTTGTAATTTTTGTGGGAAGCAAATACCTCATAAGGATTTCCATTTATACTGTATTCCTTGCCTAGGCCCTGATCACAATGTGCCTGGTTGTCGGTTTTGTGCTAGATTTAACCAACGTACTATTAAGCGTCGGTATATTTTTGCATCCGAGTATTTTGGAAACCGATTTAACTACCCAGATATGTCGTCTGATAGCAATCCGACTGCCGGAGTACATTAAAAAACGCAAAGAAAAGGACAGAGGCAGTCGAGATCCAAAACAGACTACGAAGCTTCTCCTAAGCCAGTCGCCGGTACTCTGTGAGGCACTTTCACAGCCCCTGATGCCCACTACCTTAGAGTTGCAGGCCTCTACAGACACCCATGTGGAGTCTGGCATGCTGCAAGATATTCAAGTTATTGGACTGACGGATGCATCTCCCTCGGATGGGTGCAGAGCCGCTGAGCAGGCACCGGCTTCTGAGGGTGTATTCAGACCTCAGCATTTTTATATCAAACCGAAAGCTGCAAAACCAAAGGCGAAGACACCTTATAAAACTAAAAAAAAACGACGCCTGAGCCACGTGCACAGGCCTCTATGCCTAAAAAAAAACCCAGATCAAAATGGCTGAAGACCTTATTGATCAGGGGTACCCATCCCCCTCCAGATAAGAGGCCTAGGCAGGACACTGACTATGAATTTTCAGATCAGGTTTCTATTTCTTCTGATTCCTCTTCTGATCAGGAATTATCTTTACCTCCCTATGAGGATTCTGATGCTGAGGAGTCTATTCCATCTGCATCTCCTCCTGAGGATTATTCATTTGAAGAAACCTTGCATACTTTGAGGGAGCATTTTCACTGGGAGAGTCAAGACTTCTCAGAATCAAAAAAGAGGCTCAGGGATTTCCTCCTTCTCCCTCAGCACAAGCCTTTAGCCATTCCCCCTGTGTTAGACATTGTGGATGATGTCTTTTGGGAGACTAGCCTGACCCCTGCCTCGTTACCTCTGACTCCCAGTAAGCCTGACTGGTATTACAGGGTCCCTGACTCTCCTAAATTTTTATTTAGAAATCCTGCTACTGATCTTGAAACTATTTCACAGGGTCCAAAGGGAGTTAAGGCCTCAGCAACCCCACCCCCCGACAGAGATTCAAGGGCGCTGGACAGATGGGGGAAAAAATGATTTATACATCTGCAACCTTGGCAATCTGGGCCTTAAACTGTCAATTTTATATGCTTAAGTACCAACAACATGTTATGGGATTGCTGAAATGGAAAATTATGATGATTGCAGAATGTGCAGAAAGTAAAGAATTGCAGGAATTATTGCATGCAGCTGAACAAGTTGGAAAGCATACTTTGCAATGTGGTTTTGATTCTTTAGAGGCCTCCTGCAGGGCCACAGTTACTGGATCTGTGATTAGAAGGCATGCCTGGTTAAAGGAACAAAATTTGCCTGATCTTGTAAAAGCTAAATTGCTAGATGCACCTTTACAGCATGATTCACTGTTTGGTATTAAGGCAGAAGAGGTTTTAAAGAAAATGTAGACAAAGCTAAATCTATGCAAACTGTTAAAGATTTCTTACAAGTGCAGCCAGCTAGATTCAGTAGACACTGCCCTACAAAAAAATGGTCCTTTCCTTTGTCAAACAGAGCTCAAAGGGGCAAATCCAGGTGCCCTAAGGGTTCCAGGTACCAGGCTCAAGACTCCTACAGGTCAAAGCAATGGGGCGCATCCACGTCCAAATCTGCAGGAGAAAAAGCGCAAACCTACAGAAAGCAATCCCAATCACTTCCCTCTGCCTACACCAAGCACTTATCTTTTGGTAGCAACCATAGGGGGAAAATAGCACTTTTTGCTCAAAATTGGCAGTCAATAACCCAGGACAAGTGGGTACTAAACATCATTATCACAGGGATACAGATTCCATTGCCACACTCTGCCAATGGCAAGTGGTTGCCCAGACCTGCCAAAAAACGGTGGGCAGAGGCACAGAAAGAGGTTGCGTCCCTCATGGATATGGGGGCCATTCAGACAGTACCAGAACAGGAAAAAGGACAAGGTTTTTACTAAAGACTGTTCTTGGTACCCAGAAAGGACAAGGCCTGGCGGTCAATACTGGATTTATCGATATAGATCACATACCTGTACATTCCAAAATTCAAAATGCTCACTTTGCAACAGCTTCTGCTCATGCTGAGCAAGAATGCTTGGCTTGTGACTTTAGACTTTAAAAGAGGTATACCTGCATGTCCCAATAAGACAGTCGTGCAGAAGATGCCTCGGATTCAAGGCTGGCTTAATGCATTACCAATTCTCTGCATTGCCCTTTGGTTTATCTACTGCGCCCAGGGTCTTTACAAAGTGCCTGGCACCAGTAATTGCATTTTGCAGACAAAGAAGTATTCAAATATATCCTTACTTGGATCACTCTCTCATTCAAGCAGAGAACAAGGAGACACTTCTACGGCACCTGGCGTTTGTGTAAAGGCTTCTAGCATGCCTAGGGTACACAATAAACGAAAAGAAATCACAACTGGTACCCTCTCAAAAGATAACATTCCTGGGTGCAAGCTTATATACAACTGCCCAGATGGCTTACCTTACGCCAGACAAACAAAGGCAACTGACTACTTACTTTTAAGCTGATGGCAACAAAAACCCAGTCTTCTGCAAGACAAATTCTGCAGGCTCTGGGCTTCATAGCATCCTACTAATTCCATATGCAAGACTGCATATGACGAAACTTCAATGGTACCTAAAAAGTTTATGGAGTCAACATTCACACAGTCTGGGAACTGTGATTCCTCTCATCCCCTGCTTGCAACAGGAGTTTCTGTGGTGGGCAAAGGCCCGTCACCCAAACATGGGACGGCCCTTCACTCTACCCCCTGCCAGCCAAACCTTAACAGACGCATCAGATTATGCCTGGGAGGCCCACATGGCAGGAAGATGCATTCAGGGCATATGGGCACCAAATCAAATGCATCTACGTATCAACCAGAAAGAGATGCTAGCTGTTCAAAATGCCTAACAGACTTAAAAGACTTCATCCAGGGCAACTACTGATAGACTGACAACACCACAGTCGTATGGTATATAAACAAGCAAGGGGGCACACACTTGAACCCCCTTTGCAGATTAGCCATGGCACTGTGGGATGCAGCTGTGACCTACCAAATAAATCTTCAAGCTCAATTCCTGCCTTGAAAACAGAACACTCTGGCAGACTATTTAAGCAGAAACCTTATGGATCCTCACGAGTTGAAACTAAATCCACAAGTATTCATTATGATAACAGAGAAATGGGGGAGCCCAGACATAGATCTATTTGCCTCTCCTCAAAATTATCAATTGAAAAGATTCTGCGCAAGGACTTATCACAGGCAAGCATGGAAAGTGGATGCCCTATCCTTCAGTTAGGAAATCCTCCTCTGCCTTCTACCCAAGGTCCTCCTAAATGTCAGACAAGAGACGCCAAAGATATTAATTGCCCCGGACTGGCCCTGCCAATACAGGTACCCAATCCTAAGGAACTTGTCTCAATACTCAGCTTGGACCTTGCCTCAAAGACCACAGTTACTGTCCCAACAAAACAATCTGATCCTGCACAATCAGCTACAGACTCTGAACCTAGCAGCATGGCTAATCATGTAACCATGCGAACGACACCTCTCAGTAAAAGCTGTGGTGGATGTCCTTTTGGAAGCCAGACGGCCTAGTACTAGAAAATCTTATGCTGCCAAATGGAAGAGATTCTGTGCTTCGAATCAAGCAGAAGGAACTGACAAAGCAGAACCACATACTCCTCAGATATTGCAAATACTTGACTGAGATGCTTGACAAAGGCCTATCTTTCTCATCAATCAAAATCCATGCCTCTGGCATATCAGCTCATTACACTACAGAACCATCAATCTTTTCTCCTCCTTTACTAAAGCAGTATCTTATAGGAGCCAAAAATTTAAGGCTTCCTCGAAGATCACCATTACCTGCATGGGACCTCAGTTATGTGCTGGAAAAGCTCACCCTGCCCTCCATTTGAACCAGCTGCTACCGCTGATATGAAGATGTTCATCGTGCGTACAGCTGCAGTCATAATAGATGGGGTTATCCTGCCGTCAGGCGGGTCCTTAGTCGGCCGAATTCCAAAGTCTAGGTGCGGCATCTGTTGTCGTCGCTTCTTCCCTGACGGCAGTGGTATAAAAGAACCAGCCAACGCCATTTTCTTCAGTCTTTCTTGCTGCGGTGCCCGAAGCAGAAGCAGTTCGCAAGTGCCAGTCGGCCAGCTCCTGAGATTTACGAAAAAATTTCAGCCGAAGTCTTCTTGAAAGCTAAGTACCCCGTTGGGGAAACTTTTCTTGCCTCAGACCGATGTCAAAGTTAATAATTGCATTTCATGTGGGAAGCAAATACTGCATAAGGATTTCCATTCCTTCTGTATTCCTTGCTTAGGCCCAGACCACGACGTCTCGGCCTGCCGTTTTTGTGCTAGATTCAACAAACCCACTAAGCGTCGGGCGGAGTTCGCCCAACACTATTTTGGTAAAAAATTTAATTACGTTATGTCGTCTGATAGTCAGACTCCAGTTTTGAGTAAGAGACAGAGATAAGGACCGACATATGAGGTCCGCAACTTCTACCGACACCACACTAAAGCTGACTACCGGTGCTCCGGTTCTCAGCGAGGCACCTACGCAGCCCCCGAGTACCGATGCCGCTTCTTTAGCGGTGTCTTCTGTGCCCGAGGTTGCAGGCTCCTCGGCCCCCACTCCGACTACAGATACCGACGCCACTCTTGGCGGGGAAACTCTGAGTTTAGACAGGCCTGCCACTTCTCAAGGTGTCTTCAGGCCTTCCTCTTTTTCCATTAAGGCTTTCACAAAATCTAAAGCAGCCATGAAAACTAAAAGACAAGCTCCACAGAGCCCCTCTCAAGGCCCCATGCCTAAAAAACAGATGCTCAAAATGGCTGAGGATTTGATTACTCTTATCAGGGGTTCTCAACCCCCCTTGGACAAAAGGCCCAGATTGGAGGAAGACTACCCTTCCTCAGACCAAGCCTGTATTACCTCAGAACATTCTGAGGACCAGGAATATTCATATTCCCCTTTTGAAGACTGATGCTGAGGAGTCCATTCCCTCGGTGTCTCCCCCCCCCCCCCCCCCGAGGACTATTCTTTTGAGGAAACCTTACATACCTTGAGGGAACGCTTTCACTGGGAAGGCCAAGATTACTGAGATTCCAAGAAAAGGCTCAGGGATTTTGTCTTGCTTCCCCAGCATAGGCCTCTGGCTATCCCTCCTGTCTTGGATATATTAGATGATGTGTACACAGAAGCCAGCCTCAACCCAGATTCATCTCCAGCTCCTGTTAAACCTGACCGGTATTACCGGGTTCCTGATTCACACCAATTGCTATACAAAAGCAATGCTGTTGACCCAGAAACTATTTCACAGGGTCCCAAGGGAATTAAGGCCTCTACTGCCAAAAACCCATTACCTTCAGAGAGAGATTCCAGAGCTTTAGAAAGGTGGGGGAAAAAGGTATACACCTCGGCCACTTTAACCATGAGGGCATTAAACTGTCAGTTCCATATGTTAAAGTATCAACAGTTTTTGTTCTCAGTTGAAAAGCAAAATGACACGACCTGAGCAACCAGATTTAAAGGAGTTGCAGGATTTGTTGCATAGTGCAGAGCAAGTGGGTAAACATACCTTGCAATGTGGTTTTGATGCTTTAGAGGCCTCATGTAGAGCTGCCGTTACAGGGTCCGTCATACGTAGACATGCTTGGCTCAAAGAGCAAACCTTACCAGATCATGTCAAAGCTAAATTACTAGATGCACCTCTTCAAAAAGATGTATTGTTTGGTGTTAAAGCTAAGGAGGTACTAAAGAAAAGGGAGGAAAAGGCTAAGGAGGTACTAAAGAAAAGGGAGGAAAAGGCTAAGGAGGTACTAAAGAAAAGGGAGGAAAAGGCAAGATCAATGCAAACTGTGAAAGATTTCCTACAGGTACAGCCTCCACGTTTCAGCAGAAACTGGCCTTCAAAAAACTGGTCCTTTCCAGCCACGGACAGACCTCAAAGAGGTAGATAAAGGTGCCCGAGGGGTAGAGGGCAATCTCAAGGATCATTTAGAGCCAGACAATGGCAAGCACCTACACCAAGAGGTGGAGAAGATGGATCACAGTCAGTCATTCAGAAAGCGGACACAATGACTTTCCCCTTTGCATGCCAAGCAAAACTTTAATGGCAGCACCTTTAGGCGGAAAACTGGCATTATTTTCAAAAAATTGGCATATTGTCACAAAAGACAAATGGATCCTGGACATTATAGACAGAGGCTACAGATTCCATTTTCACACCCTTCCAAAAATGAGGCATACCAAACCTGCCACAAAATCAAAGGGCAGAGGCACAAAAACAAATTTCAGCTCTCATGGACATGAAAGCTATTCAAAAGGTACCTGCAAAAGAACAGGGTCAATGTTTTTATTCCAGACTATTCCTGGTACCAAGGAAGGACTAAGATTAGAGACCTATTTTGGACCTATCCATCCTAAACACATATTTACGCGTACCAAAATTCAAGTTGCTCACATTACAGCAGCTTCTTCCCATGCTGGGCAAGGAGTCTTGGCTGGTAACATTGGACCTCAAGGAGGCATACCTGCATGTCCCTATCGGACAAGATTGCAGAAGATACCTCAGATTTCTTGCAGGTTCAACCCATTATCAATTCTCTACATTGCCCTTTGGCTTATCTACTGTGCCCAGAGTGTTTACGAAATGCTTGGCATCAGTAATTGCCTTCTGCAGACTTCAAGGGATACAAATATACCCATATCCGGACGACTGCCTGATCCAAGCGGACAGCAAGCACATACTTCTAAAACACCTGGCGTTTGTAATAAAATTGTTGAACTTTCTGGGATACACAGTCAACAAAAAGAAATCAAAACTAATACCCTCTCAAGCAATAATTTTCCTGGGTGCCAGCTTGAATACAAGCACCCAGATGGCCTACCTCACGCCAGAGAAACAAGGGCAACTATCTCAATACTTCAGAAAAATGGCAACCTTCACCAGGCTGACTGCAAGGAAAGTCCTGCAGGCTCTGGGATTCCATGGCATCTTGCATCCTGCTGATCCCATGTGCAAAGCTGCATATGAGGAAACTTCAATGGTACCTAAAAAACTTATGGTCTCAACACAGCCACAGTTTGGAAACAATTATACCACTCATTCCATGTCTTCAAAATGAATTTCTGTGGTGGGCTCAAGCATGCCAAAGAAACATATGTCTCCCCTTCTGCATACCTCAAGCAAATCAAATCATCACAACAGACGCCTCGGACTACGCCTGGGGGGGCGCACATGACAGATCAGTGCATTCACGGCAAATGGTCCCAAAAAGAAAAGCACCTACACATCAATCAAAAAGAAATGCTAGCAGTAATAAATGCTATTATGGCCTTCAAAGACCTACTGCATCCAGGTCAGCTATTGATAAGAACAGACAACACCACAGTGATGTGGTACATAAACAAACAGGGAGGAACTCATTCATACCCCCTGTGCAGACTAGCTATGTCCCTTTGGAACACGGCTCTGGAATTGCAAATCCAACTTCAAACACAATTCCTGCCAGGGAAGGGAAACACGCTGGCAGACAACCTAAGCAGAAATATGACAGATCCACACGAATGGAAGTTGCATTCTCAAGTTTTCGCAAAGATAATTCAGGCATGGGGACAGCCAGTCATAGATCTCTTGCTACCCACAGAAATTACCAACTGAAAAAATTTTGCTCAAGGACCTATCGTCCACAGGCCTGGAAAGTGGGTGCACTTTCTTTCAGTTGGACAACATTGGCAGTCTATGCCTTTCCACCTCTTCCTCTGTTGCCCAAAGTTCTATTAAAAGCCAGAGCAGAGAGGCCAAAGATGATTCTCATTGCTCCAGACTGGCCAAGACAACACTGGTATCCACTCGTGAAGAGCCTGACGCATTCCCCACCATGGATCCTGCCTCTAGTGCCTCTTCTGTTGACCCAGCACAACTTCAAAACTCTTCACAGTCAGCTGAAAACCCTCAATCTAGCCGCATGGAGGATTCCTTGATTTCCCAACAGACCCTCCTTTCCAAGAAGGTGCAGGATGTCCTCTTGGAGGAGGCCAGAAGACCTTCTACTAGAAAAGCCTACTCCGCCAAATGGAAACGGTTTTGTGCCTGGAATCAGAAAAAGGGCCAGAATCCTTGGGTACTAAATTTACCTCAAATATTACAGTACCTAGCTGAGATGTTACAGTGGACTTTCCTTCTCCTCCATCAAGATCCAGGCTTCAGCCATTTCTGCACAATACAACACTGATCCTCCTTTATTTTCTCATCCTCTCTTAAGACAGTTCCTCAGAGGGGGCTAAGAATATAAAACCCCCAAGGAAGCCACCAGTACCTGCTTGGGACCTCAACTTCATTTTAGAAAAACTGACCCTGCCTCCATTTGAGCCAGCTGCTTCAACAGAACTGCAATATTTGTCATGGAAAACAGCCTTCCTTCTGGCTATCACCTCAGCACACAGGGTTTCGGAACTACAGGTCCTCCTGGCTGTGCAACCTTTCATCAGGACAGAGTTACCTTACGAACCAACCCTTCCTTTTTGCCAAAGGTAGTATCCAGTGTAGCCTTGAATCAGACTATCCACTTACCTACCTTTTATCCTAACCCACAAAACAAAGGGGAAAGACTACTACATTCCTTGGTCATTCAGACAACTTTGTTATTATTTGGACAGGACAAAGCCATTCAGAAAATCTGATCAACTCTTTGTGTCCTGTGCTACAGGTGCTCAAGTAAGGGCTATCTCCAAACAGACAATCTCAAAATGGATAGCCCACTGCATACGCTTTTGTTTCATAGTTTCATAGTATAGTACTAGGCTATCTGCCCTGGGGCATTTGTAAGCCTAGCCATAGTGATGTGGCTTTTGCCACCCCATGAAGTGGTACAAAAATGTACAGAATAAATCTAGAATACTGTGCCTCTGTCTAGTAGTGACACAGTGAGGGTCCCCTTATATAATAGAATTAGTTTACTGTGCCCCTGTCTAGCAGGGACACAGATGTGACCCCTGGGGTAAACTTACGATCTCCTATCCACTCATCCAGATTTCTCTTGAAGACAGTCAGTGAGGGGCTCTGCCTAATACGAACTGGGATCCTGTTAAGCATGGGAAGCCTCTGGGTTATGAATCTATCCCTCCAGCATGTCCTATTCATACTTGTGCCAAGGTTCAAGTCTTTAGCTCTCGTGGTCCTGATGGATTTGAATTTTTTGAGGTGGAGCATGTCCATCAGATCCTGATTGGATATGGCCTTGTACGTCGGACATGGCCTTGTACGTCAGGCAGAGATCACCTCTGAGCAGGCGGTATTCTACTGAATAGAGCTGAAGTTTCTTATGTCTGGCAGAATAAGACATATGTTGGAGACCCTTGATCCTTTTGGTGAGGTACTTTTGTGGTCTCTCCAACTGTTGCAAATGCCGGGTGAGGTACATACCAAATGGGGCATTGTACTCCATCATGGGTCTGATGAGGGAGGAATATAGGGGTACAATGACATCCTTGGATCTGGATGTGAATCCCTTCATGATGAGGTGTGCAAGGTAGAATGTTTTTCTAACCACTTTGGCAACGTGGGTGTCAAAAGAGAGGTCGCCGTCTACTTGGGTCCCTAGGTCTCTGATTACTTTTTCTGTACTCAGTGGGTTGCTGTCTGTGACAATTTGTGGGTACTTTGTTTTTTTTTTTTCAAATAGGGATGACTATACATTTTTTGGCATTTAGTTTAAGGCCGTGACTACTGCACCAGTTGTCCGTTTCAGTGAGGCCTTTTTGTAGGATGTGCCTCTGCTGGTGTATCGACTATGGCGCATAGTTTGCAGTCATCTGCGAACTTTGTCAGCCACAGCCCTCCCATGTTTGCTTTAACATCTGAGAAATAAATGCCGACCAAGAGGGGTCCCAGGACAGATCCCTGTGGGAAACCACTTGTGACTGGCTTTGAGTCTGACATTGCTCCAGCGATTTTTAACTTTATGGGTTCTGTCCTTTAGCCAGTTTGCAACCCATCTAGTGACATAAGGGTTTACTTTTAAGCTGTTACTCATTTCATGGAAAAAACTGTACCTACAAGCATCCAATCTCACTCCACAAGGGCCACAGCTACCTCTGCAGCTTTCCTCAGGGGGGTTCCTACCAAGGACATTTTGGAAGCAGCCACTTGGAGTTCTGTGCACACTTTCTCAAGCACTATTACCTTCCACTTTACTCTAAATCTAGAGCGGGCTTTGCCACAGCAGTCTTGCAGGGCATCCTTGCTCCTCCTAGTTCCACTTAGTGCCTGCCACTTCTCTTTAGCTTTGGGATTCTACCCATCTGTTATGACTGCAGCTGTATGCACGATGAACATAGTACAGTTTTGTACATACCATAAATGTAGATGTTAGAGTGCTAATACAGCTGCAGTCCAGGTTTCCCTCCCTCCATCCCCTCTTGGGACAGGCCTTATGACAAACACCTCCTCCTACAACTTGATTGGGGTATTCTTTTATGGTGTATTTGCTTGCAAACTACTGTTTTTTTGATTATATTACATTGCATTATTGCATAAGTTTAGGTTTTGCCTTCCTTCTGGGGGCACCTGACATCTGGGGCAAGAAACTGAAGAAAATGGCGTCGGCTGGTTCTTTTATACCCCTGCCGCACTGACGTCAGGGAAGAAGCGACGACAACCGACGCCGGACCTAGACTTTGGATTTCGGCCGACCGAGGACCCGTCTGACGGCAGGATAACCCCATCTGTTATGACTGCAACTGTATTAGCACTCTAACTTCTACATTTATGGTAGGTACAAAACTGTACATGTTAAGTTGTCTGTCTCGCCTTCATTCTTGCTGGATGGGTTCGGAGCCAATCCTCGGCTCCAACTCGGCACTTGCTAAGCTCGAGAGTCAGTTTTACCAGCTCGAGGCAGCCCCATATCCCATGATGCAAGGCTGTAATTACCCAGATCTCGTTTGCCGCTTCGCTGATGAGGTCAGTCTTTTTACCAGCTCCTGGTAAGTGATATTTTTTTTGCTATTTGTCAGGTTTTAGGTGTCTCAAACCCTAATTTATAGTCTTTATACCTTCAGTGTACTTTATTCACTTAGATCCATACCCATTTCCCCTTAGTTCACTTAGTTTTAGCATATTCTGGCCTTAGGCCTTTCCCACCCTCACAGTTCCTGTCAGGATTTCCCTCAGGTGTGTGTGTGTGTTGTGTCACTCTTATAGTAATAACTAATTATTATTAGTTATTTATAATTTTTATTTGTTAGTGTCTTGTTTGGACTGATTGGTGTGTGTGTGTTTTAGGACTGAGATGTCCAAAGATACTAGGGTCTCAGGTTTCAAGAAGTGTGACTCGTGCTGTCAGAATATGTCTCTGACAGACTGTCACACTTGTATTTATTGCCTGGGACCCCTACACCTGCAGGACTCCTGTGCTATATGTCATTCTTTCAGCCAGAGAGTCCTGCAGGAACGTAGAAATAAGTTGATCCTCAGGGGTCTTCTTAAACCAGAGAGCTCCCCGGCTAAGGTCTGCTCCGGGAAGCCCTCCAAACCTTCCAAGACCCAGGCTTCGGTGTCCAAGTCTGTGGTCTTGGTTCCGACTCCGCCGGAGTCCACATTGGCTCTGTCCGGAGCCGATCCTTCCTTGTTGGAAGTTTCTGTACCAGTGCCGGTTGGCTCCGATACCCGGACTTTGGCACCTGTGTCGGCTCCATCTGGAGCGGACACCCTTGCGTTGAAGCATGTCTCTGCTCTGGCTGGAGCCGAGATATCTTTGTCTCCTCTTGGAGCCGACAAGTTGTCGGCTCCGCCTGGAGCCGAACGTTCTTCAGCTCCGATGGCTCCATCCATGAAGAGGTCTAGGTCTCCTTCTTTGGAGTCTATACACTCTGCTCCAGCCTCTCCCTTGCTTTCGGAGTGGAGCCATTGGAGCCGATCATAGAGGTCGTCCAGGCTCTCAGACCATGACTTAGAGTGGTGAGTAGGCTATTAAAATCAGAGGCACTAGCCCAGATGCGCCATAGCCCGTCTCATCAGACGTCAGCTATTCTACACCCCCCCCCCCCTGAGATTCCTCCTTCGAGACTCTTACAGAGTTTGGAGCTGGAGATTATTGGTACTGTGACTGTTGCTGCTTCGGAGCCGATACCACACCTTTCGGCTCCGTAGTCTTCGACTCCTATCTCCTCCTTGAGACCTTCCTTGGAGGGATCCGGGTGTCTGGCTTCCCTGGTCTGTTCCGAGGGGGCGAGTGGCATCGGACCCTTGTCCGACCCCGTTCTCCCTCTCGGAGCTTCGGCCTTGGTGAGCTCTGCTCCGACATCTGCTTCGGAGCCTTCCCTTTCAGTGGGACTGGGGATCCCTGTTTCTTCGGAGTGGGATCTCTCGGCCCTCCCTGGGAGGAGAGCCTTCGAGGTGATGAGGAGTGTGCTAGCCCCAGAGCTTAGCCATCAGTCTGTTCCTTTAGCTCCTCCCTCTATGGTGCCTGTAGATGCCTCTTCCCGCTCTCTTGCTCCCGGACCCAGAGATCATCGCCCCAGGTTTCCCCATTGGGAAAGACTTCCTCTTCCGAGGTTTCTCCTGCTCCTTCAGGTGAACCCCACGCAAGAGGACCTGCAAGAGGAAGCATTTAGACTCCCCTGAGTCTACAACATCAGATACCGATTTAGATGAGTCGGAGGGGTCCCCAAGATCTCCCTCTGAGGATGTCTCCTTTTCAGACATCCTTGAACTCAGAGGGGGAACTGGCCCTCCATTAATCCCTCCGAGGATGAATCGGTATACCTGGAGGCTTTTGGATCTCGACCCTTCACCTCCTGGGTGTCTCCGCCTTTCGACCCCCTTATGGAAGTCATAGCTCGAAAGGTGTGGGCATCTCCTGATTCGGTGGAACCAGTCCCCAGGAGACCTTCAAAGTTTATCACGGCCCCCGCTGAAAAGCAGTTTCTTTCTAAGGGTGTCCCAGTTGATGCCATGGTGGTGGCGGCCGCCACCAAGAAGGAACTTGCAGATCCTTCCGTGCCAGTCCATCCTCCTAACAAGGAGTCTAGGACCATGGACAGGTATGGCAAGCGGATGTTCTCTTCAGCGACCTTTGCTATGCGTTCGCTGAATTATTTGTGTCACTTCACCAGACTTCAGAGACACATCCTCAAAGAGCTAGGTGAAGTAGTACAGGATCCGTCAGCAGCAGGGGCTCAAGAAAAGATCGCCTCTCAGCTGGGAATCCTAAATTCCATAACCAACTCCTCCATGCGGCTCATTTCTTATGCATCCGATGGGGCGAGTAGAGCTACAAGCACAGGAGTGGCCCTCAGACGTCAGTCCTGGATGCGGCTCTGTAATTTTGCAGACCCCTTTAAGGCGTCTTTCACAAACTCTCCCTTTGATGGGACAACATTGTTTGGCCCTCAGGTGAAGGACACTTTAACCAGGTGCGAGCAGGATGGCAAGACTCTTTCTGCCGTAGGAGTCCGTTTCTCCACTCCTTCTAGACCTTACCCCAAAGGTCAGAAGGGAGGGAAAATGTGGTTCTGGAAATCACAAGGAGTCACGCCTGACGCACGTGGTCAGTTTACCCCCAGAGGCAGAGGGGGTAATAGACGCCGCCCTAGGGGCAGAGGGGGTCCACAGTACCAGGGCTCCAGAGAGCCTTTCTCTGACGAGCCCTTCCAGCATCCCTGAGGTGTTGCCCGACTGCCCACTCTTGGAGGCAGTCGGGGGAAGATTGTCACTGTACCCAGAAGCCTGGCTTTCCCTCTCTCAAGACAAATGGGTTCAGTCGATCATATCGGAGGGTTACAAGATTCCTTTCGAGGAAAGCCCCTTCCCTCAAAGAGGTTCCCTTCCAGACGTTCCACCCGGTCTAAGGGAAATTGCACAATTAGAGGTGTCAAAGCTTCTAAAGAAAAGGGCCATCCAGCCAGTACCAAAAGATCATTTAGAATCCGGAATCTACTCAAGGTTCTTTTTGGTCCCCAAAAAGACTGGAGACCAATATTAAACCTCAGCAGGCTCAACAAGCCTGTCAAAAAGACAAGATTTCGGATGGTCACACTTCAATCGATTTTGCCCTTTCTGGGCAAAGACAACTGGATGTGCTCCATAGACCTTCAGGATGCGTACTATCATATAAAGATTCACAGACGCTCCAGAAGTTTTCTCCGCTTTCGGCTGGGGACCAGTCATTTTCAATTCGGAGCCCTGCCCTTTGGCCTCACTACAGCCCCCAGAGTGTTCACCAAATGCATGGCAGTGGTCACGGCTCACCTGAGATGTCAAGGATTCCAGGTGTTTCCGTATCTCGACGATTGGCTCCTCTCAGCCACCACCAGGCATCAACTTCTCCAAGCCAGGGATTACACTCTACGTCCACTTAGGAATTTCAGTCAACTTCGAAAAGTCTTCCTTGTCGCCCTGCCAATCTATTACCTTTATAGACGCAAATCTAGACACTACTCTGATGTCAGCAAACCTAACAAGTCAGAGAATCCTAGATATCCAAAATCACATTCGGATCATCCTATCCAGCAAAACGGCACAAGCCAGGTTGGTCCTGAAAGTGTTGGGCCTCATGGCAGCTGCCATAACACTTCTTCCTCTGGCCCGCTTTTACATGCGTCTCCTACAATGGATGTTGTTGACCCGGTGGTCCTTCCAGCAGCTTCCCATGCGTCACAAAATTCTGGTGACACAAACCTGCAAGAACCATCTATCCTGGTGGATCTCCTCTCCTCTAGTTCATCAGGGCAGACCATTTGTTCCCCCGGCCCCGGTAGCCACGGTCACTTCAGATGCCTCCCTGATCGGGTGGGGGGGGCATTATCAGGGCAGGATGGTTCATGGCACGTGGCAACCGTTCGAATACCACCTGCACATAAATGTCCTAGAGATGAGAGCAGTGCTTTTAACGTTGCAAGCCCTCAACGACTTTCTCCCTTTAGGGACTATTGCAGTTCACACGGACAACATGTCCGTCGTGTGGTACATCAACAAGCAGGGTGGAACCAAGTCCTATCCCTTGTGTTGAGAAGCTCTCAGACTTCGGCAATGGGCGATCTCCTCTCATCGGTTTCTGGTAGCAACGCATATCCCCGGGAAAACCAACATAATAGCGGACAGATTGAGCAGAGCTATTCTCATGCCTCACGAGTGGTCTCTCAAACAGTCCATTGTGGAAGAGATTTTTCAGAAGTGGGGCCGCCCATGCTGCGATCTTTTTGCTGCACCCCAAAATAGCAAATGCCCAGACTTCTTCTCTCTCTTCCCACTTCCGGGCCATCCCCCCAGAGACGTTCTTACCCAAGATTGGTCCCAGGGACTTCTTTATGCCTTTCCTCCCTTTCCTTTGATACCACAAGTACTCTAGAAAGCTACCGTCTTGAGAGCCAAAATGATTCTCATTGCCCCTTACTGGCCTCGACAAATTTGGTTCCCGTTCCTTCATCGCCATCTTTTGGTGTGGCCTTGGCATCTGGACCCAGTTCCAGATCTTCTGACCCACCGGTCGGGTCAACTGCACCGGTCCGTTCCTTCCCTCAACCTCACAGCTTGGTTGCTCCACTTCCTTCCTTAGCCAGGCTTCCTATGATCTCTAATCCCGTTAGAGATATCATAGTAGCTTCTCTTAAGTCCTCTACCAGGAGGATTTATTCTAGCAAGTGGAAACGCTTCTCCTTTTGGGCAATATCTAAGAACATAGACCCCTTTACTGCCC
This sequence comes from Protopterus annectens, assembly GCF_019279795.1. Classification (NCBI taxonomy): domain Eukaryota; kingdom Metazoa; phylum Chordata; order Ceratodontiformes; family Protopteridae; genus Protopterus; species Protopterus annectens. The sequence goes on along the minus strand of NC_056725.1, from coordinate 175,341,306 downwards.
CTATTCAGTCGGTCTTGGATTTCCTTGCGGAAATTTTTCACTCAGGTTCTTCGTCTTCCACAGTCAAAGTTCAGTTGGCTGCAGTCTCGAACTTCCATGTCGGCTTTGCAGACCACAACATTATGTCCCACAAACTTTGTAAAGCTTTTCTCAAAGGAGTGTTCCTTCTTAAACCCCCTGTTAGAGATCCTCCACCACAGTGGGACTTAAATTTAGTGCTGACATCCTTGATACTTCCCCTTCGAACCGCTGCTTCATGTTCATTAAAGTTTCTTTCTTGGAAAACACTTTTTCTAGTCGCTATTACCTCGGCTAGAAGAGTGTCTGAACTTCATGCCCTCTGTGTTCGTCCCCCTTATTTGGTCTTCCACAAAGACAGAGTATCCTTGAGAACCAACCCATCCTTTTTGCCCAAGGTTGCTTCTAAGACCAATTTAAACCAATCCATTGATCTCCCTGTATTTTTTCCAAATTATTCTAACAGGGCGGAACAAAAATTGCATTACTTAGATGTTCATCGCCAACTTGGATATTACTTGGACAGGACAAAGCAATTTAGGAAGTCCGATCAGCTCTTCCTGTCTTATGCTGAAAATAGAAAAGGTCCCTGTTTCTAAAGTGATCTTATCTAGATGGCTATCTTCCACCATTTCTGACATTTATCAGCTTAGGGCCAAACAGCTGAACTCAAAACCTAAAGCTCATTCCACAAGAGGTCTAGCCACTTCTACAGCCTTTCAGGCTAGACTACCCTTTGATACTATTTGTGCAGCAGCCACTTGGGCCACTCCTCATACCTTCGTTTCTCATTACAAATTGGATTTGGCCTCCAGGGACAGGGCAAGCTTTGGTTCCACTGTCCTCAAGAGTCTGTTCCATTGAGCCACCCAGGATAGAGGTGTTAGGGACGCAGTCCCATCCAGCAAGAATGAAGGCGAGATTGACAACTTAACATTTAGAAGTTATGTACCTACCATAACGTTCTATGTTAGTTGTCTTCTCTCGCCTTCTTTCTTGCGTCCCTCCCTCCTGTCCCCCTAGCCTGGACAGACCTTGATCTCCCCTTTTCTCTGGAAGATTCTTCTTCCTTGGACACCAGATAGTTCTTGTCCTTGATTACCTGGTTTCCATTACAGCCTTTTTAGGTTAGTGTTTCTCTTTTTCCTTAGTGGAAAGTTTTTTATAGGCAGTTTTTCCTCTAGATACCAAACGAGATCTGGGTAATTACCTCCTTGCATCATGGGATATGGGGCTGCCTCGAGCTGGTAAAAGTGACTCTCGAGCTTAGCAAGTGCCGAGTCGGAGCCGAGGATCGGCTCCGAACCCATCCAGCAAGAAAGAAGGCGAGATAAGACAACTAACATGGAACGTTATGGTAGGTACATAACTTGCTCTGCTACTAGCAATTACTTCAGCAAGTTTCGGGGCTACAGGCCCTTATGGCTGTAGAGCTAGCTTTTTATCATTTTTTACCCAGACACGGTGTCTCTGAGGACAAATCCTACTTTCATGCCTAAGGTGGTTTCCAGTGTGGCTCTTAACCAAACAATTCATCAGCCAACTTTTTATCCAAATCCACTGAACAAGGGGGAAAGAATTCTGCATTCCTTGGACGTACACAGACAGCTAAGATTCTACTTGAACAGAACTAAAGCTGTAAGAATAACTGAGCAATTACTAGTGTCATATGCTGCATGGTCAGAAGGAAAGGCTATTTCAAAGCAGACAGTTTCAAAGTGGATAAGCAACTGCATCAGTTTCTGCTACTTACACCATGGTAAACCTGTGTCCAAGGACATTGGGTCTCATTTCACCAGAACTGCAGCTGCTTCAGCAGCCTTTCTCAGAGGAGTACCAACCGAAGACATTCTAGAGGCTGCTACTTGGACTTCTGTTCACACCTTTACAAAGCATAACCATTTGCCTCTTTTTGCCATTGTAGTGCTGCAGGGCCTTATAGCCGCACCTAATGCTGTTTAGCTCCAGCCTTCCAATCATAGCTTTGGGATTCTACCCAAATGTAATGACTGCAACAGTGAAACGCGAAGAACATAGTACAGTTGTGTACACTTACATAAATGTAGATGTTCGAGTGTATTCACTGTTTCTGTCCAGGCTATCCTCCATCCCTCTGTCATTCTAAAGTTTATCTGTCCATCTCTGTCTTCTACAACCTATGTGGTGTATTTGCTTGTAGATGAAGGTAAAGTTTATATTGATGCATGTGTATTTATATATAATATTGCTACCTTTTGGGGTGTATCTGACATTGGGGGCAAGAAAAACTAAAGAAAATGGCATCTGTTGCATGTTTTATACCCCTGACGGCCTGACATCATGGAAGAGGAGACGCAACTAACGCAGGACCCAAGACTTTGGAAATCAGGCCGACTGAGGGCAACCTGCCAGCAGATTACCCAAGTGTAATGACTGCAACAGTGAATACACTCTAACATCTACATTTATGGTAGGTGTACACAACTGTACTTTGTTCGTAGCTACGTACCACCAGTGATCTTGTATAGTAATTTAGGTATTCTGTTTGTACTGTTTGTTTCACAAAAATGTATGTTAAGATTTTTTTTTTTCAAGTTGACAAACTTGGCATGTGACTGAATTGCATCATCTGTATGTTCCTGTGAAATGAGTATCAAAAGAAATTTTCTTAGGAGAGTGGTCTTTTTTATGCTGTAGCCAAATATGCATATCTTGTATGCAGTAACCGGCATGGGTATATTTGAAATTCTGGTGCTTACTTTCCTTAAAAGCTTTTGGGTTGTGCAAAGCTAAAAAAATACTTTGTTGTTAAACAGTTAAGTCTTACTTTAAGTAGCTGCTTGGCACTTGGTAAAGCCACACACCTTTGTCAGCAGGTAGGTAAGAACTTGGCAGTGAATTAACTTTGTGTTGTCATATTGACCACAGCTGCAGAAGCCTTAAATATGTCAGTTATATTCTGTCAAGGTTATTACAACCAAACAGCTTTCAAAGCTTCAGGACAGCTTCCACTTGCCCAAACTGTCTTATCAGTTGAGATGAGTTGATTAAAAAGATAAGATTAGGCGCCAAGCCCTTCAGAGCTTTCCTGCTGCTGAAAATTACACTCTTCTGAAGCTTTTGAGGAGTACCAGACTGCTTGTTCTGTTTCTTCACTGGGCCGACAAGTTCCCTTGGGGGGGTGGGGGTGGGGGCACTTCACTGTTCATGAAAGTTATTTTAAAGTTAAGAAGTTTTCACAATACTGTATTATACTTTTGGGAGCACTCAGCCTGTGTATTTGAAAACCGTTTTTCCTTTGGAAAAAATTTTTATTGTACTTCTGGAGGCTGGAAACATGTTTTTAAAGTACCTTTACTCTTGTGTGAAACCAGTGACTTTTTATTTTAAAGATTTTGGCTGCTTGTTTTCCTGTGGAAAGAGGCACCATTTTCGGCCTGACCATGGAACAAACTGTTGGTCCTATGGTCTGTCCTTCCAGACGCATGTATTTACACCTACCCAAAGTTCCTGGCAGGAGTAGTTTACTGGGTCTGGCTCTGGGTTTAATTCGGGCTTTTGATCTTTCTTGTAAGGTAGTTTGTGATTAAAGGAGGAGAAATATCGCTCTTCCTGAAGAGATTTAAGATTCTGAATCTGGCCAGGAAGATGAAGGAACTGATGCAGGGTTTTCTCAGATTTCTAGTTCTTCCTGGGGGGGGGGGTGTCTTTTTTTTTTTTTTTCTTTTTTCTTCTCCTGAAACTATTTTCAGAATGTGCCAGTGTTTGTGGGAGATAACTGAGGTTTCTGAGTCCCCTCGAGGAAGCTGCTTCGGAAGTAATGGGCAGCACGTCCACGGAGATAGCTCCGACGTTGGTCCCTACTGATGTCGAGGGGGAACCAGATAATGCTGAACGACCGACCCGGATGCCATTACCTGAAACCCCTACTCCTATCCAGGCCTTCTCCTAAGACTACTCCTTTGAAAAGGAAGCAGAAAACTGAACACCTGGCTCCACCCACAGGGGGAGTTCCAGACTGGCAATCCTTCACAAACTCCTTGATGCAGGTCTTCATGGCCCTTAGGCCCACGTCTTCTTACCCCTCAACCATTCTTATTCTCAGTCCCAGGCCTGCCTCAGCAGCTGCTTTTCTCCTTCTTTCCAGTGCTCATGAAGGTGGATGAAGAACAGGAGACTTAATACTCTTCTTCAGATTAATCCATTTCTTATTCATCTCAAATTGACTCTCCACTAGAATATTATTCCCCTCCTGAATAATCCATAGAAGGGGACTCCACCAGAGGGGTATCACCTTTGGGGAAACCATCACAAAGATGAAAATACTTTAAATGGGACACTTCCCAAATGAATAAAACTCGAGAGGTACTTTGAGTTACTTCAAGTCGAATCTCCCTCCTCTTCATCCATCCCACCAGTTATTTCTGCCCAGGTTGATGCATTCTCTTCAGCATCTACAAACCGAGACACTCTACCTCCTGCCCCTAAGAGGCCGGACTGTTTATATAAAGTAGCATTTGAAGAAAAATTCCTGGTAAAACCACTTCTGGCAGACCCAGCAGTGATTGCTATATTCCCTGACAAGCAGTCAAGATTGCCTTCATTGTCTCTCTTGCCTACTGACTAAGATAGTATAAACATGCACAGGATAGGCAAGAAGGTTTATATCTCTTCCACCCTAGCCTTCAGAGCCATCAACTGCCAAACTCATATGATAAAATATGCTTTGGAGCTTATATCCCAAGCTTCTACTCTCCTGTCATCCACACCTGACTGCCCTAGCAAGACGGAGGTAGCATCAAAACAGTTCCTGGCTTCTCAAGTAGCCAGACATTCTGTTAGATGCAGTTATGATGTAGCAGAGGCTTCTGCAAGGTCCACAGCTTCTGTATCAGTACTCCACAGATTCTCTTGACTAAGCCTTCAGCCCCTACCAGAGGATTTAGTCAAAAATCCTAGATGCCCGTCTAGACCACAACCTCCTGTTTAGTCAACCATCTGCAGACCTCTTTAAAAACCTTCGAGAAAAGTAAAGAGCTTCAAGACATCAAGCACCTGTTGGTGTCTACCATTCTTAAATATTACAGAAATTACCCTGCTTAAGACTACCTTTGTCAGGAGGACACCCTCCTCTGCTACCCCATTCTCTAACAGGCATAGGAGAGGAACCAGGAGGCAGACCACCTCGAGACCAGCAGCCTCACAGCGTATTTAAAGATGGGCTTTTCGTGACAGAAATGGCTCCAATAATGCGTGACTGCATTGCCCACCTCCCCTGGTCAGCCTGCCTCTCCCTTTGGAGATCCATCACCTCAGACTTCTGGTTGCTGGCAGTAATACGAGAGACATTTCCTCTCTCGAAAGTAAAAGCCCTTTACAAGGGACATTCCATTTCCCCACAAAATCAGCTGCACCTTATTCCTCAGGTTCTACAGGACATTCTGAATCTAGGAACTATAGAATCTGTTCCTCCAGGACAGGAAGGAAAAGGCTTTTGCTCAAGATTTCTGGTCCCCAAAAAAGATGGCCCTTGGAGGCCCATACTGGATCTGTCCCTTCTAAACCTATTCCCAAAAGTTCCATCACTCAGAAAGTTATCCGTACAACCCATCTTCACTATTGCTAGCCCAGGCCTTTATGGCCACAATCTATCTGAAGGAGGCCTTCCTCCATATCCCCATAAAACCCCCCCACAGAAAGTACTTGTTTTACTGGGCTCTGTTCACACTTTCAATTTGCAACCTTGCCCTTTGGTTTGTCAACTGCACCCAGAGTTGGTCACAAAATGCCTCGCACCAGTTATAGCCTTTTGTGGAACCAAAGGTGTGCAAATTTATCCATACCTAGATGACATCCTCATTCTAGCAGAAAGAGAGTGCACCCTACAAAACCATCTGCAGTTCACCATTTCCCTGCTTCAGAGCCTGGGGTTCTCCCTCAACATCCCAAAATCATCCCCAACACCTCAGCAGAACAAAATCTTTCTGGGCTGCAGGATCAGAACAGACCCTGATGCAGGCATTCTTCTCTCAGGGCAAAGTTCTCTCCTTCTCACTTCCAAAACCTAATGCAGGTTCAACAGATATTTGCAAGACTGTTCTTGTGGGTTCTGGGGCTAATGGCAGCCACCATCCCTATGTTGCCTTTGGCCAGAATGCATATGCGAAAACTGCAGTGGTACTTGAATGTGTGGTCCCAACACGAACGTCCTCCATAGTTTCAGATTGCACTCTTGCCCTGCTTCAAAGCAGAACTATGGTGGTGGATTCAACAAATACTAATGAACCCAGGCCATCCACTTCAACCTCCTACCCCAACCCAGCACATGCATACAGATGCATCAGACCTAGGTTGTTGGGGTTACCATGAAGGGCTTTATGGTACAGGAGACCTGGCACCCTACCCTCCAAAAGAAACGTATCAATGTGAGGGAAATGACAGCAGTCCTTCTGGCCCTGAAAGTCTTTCTCCCTATCCTGCAACCAGGTCCCCTTCAAATCTTCCCAGACAATACCTCAGTCATGTGGTATCTCAACAAACAAGGAGGGACAGAGTCCTACCTCCTTTGCCAAATAGTTCAAATTTGGGACCTTGCCTCCAGAAATAACTTTTCCCTGCAGGCAACATAAATTCCTTCCCAGGACAACCAACAAGTGGGTGTTCTCAGCAGAACATCCTTTCTACAGCACGAGTGGATGCTGAACAGGGACATTTTTCTAGACATTGTCCACCGGTGGGGCACACCTCGGGTTGATTTGTTTGCCTCCTCCCAGAACAGACATTTGAAGACATTCTGCACCAAGGATCACTCTCCACTTGCCTGGAGGGTAGATGCCTTCAGCATTCAATGGAAGGGATTGTTTGCATTTCCACCCTTCCCTCTCATTCAAACGGTCCTCCTGCAGATCAGTAAGGACAAGCCCAAAATCTTGCTGGTGACTCCCTGTTGGCTAAGGCATCACTGGTTCTCCCTACTACTCTCACTAACCAAGTGCAATCACCGTAAGTTACCCCCCAAGGTGGACCTACTCGCACAACCGAGGGGATCTGTCATTCACCCTCACCTTCAGATGTTAGGTCCAACACTCTGGATGATGCTTTTAATTCCTTTCTGACACCACCACTGGTCTGAGGACGTGCTTTTAGTCCTGAGGGGAAGGCCAGGAAACCTACTACAATTAGATCCTAAATTTCAAAATGGGGAAAGATTCTCCAAATGGTGTCTCCATAGGCACAGGGATCCCTTTCAAGTGGATACCCCCTCTAGTCCTTACTTATCAAGGCTATTGACCTGTGTGAGAACTTATCAAGGCTGGCCTTTCATACTCCTCAGTGAATCTGCTTACCACTAGAACCCCCTGTTAAATTTGCACATCAGACCACCAAGAAAACCAGTCCTATCTCCTTGGGACCTAAACTTCATCCTGGAAAAACTCAACACAGCTTCCATTCGAACCAGCCAGTGCTGCAACGCTACACATGTGCACATGGAAGACTGTACTGCTGGTGACCCTTACCTCTGCTAGAAGGGTGTCTGCACATTAACCCTTCATGCCAAAGGTGGTCAACGAACTGTCCTTAAACCAAACCATTCACTTATCCACCTTCTTCCCCTCTCCCCCTAATGAGGACACTCCATTCCCTGGATGTGCACAGACAACTAACGTTTTATTTCAACAAAACTGTCAATCAGAAAATCCAGCCAACTCTTTGCCTTGCCCACAGCTCTAGGGTGGAAGAATACAGTCTCCAAACATCCATTTCCTGCTGGATCAGAAAAACTATCTGCTTCTGCTACTCCAGGGACGTGGCGTCCTCCAAAGCCTTCCTTAAAAGCCTAGACACAGCCTCCATTATGGAAGCAAGCCACCTGGTCCACCATACACTTTCACCAGACACTATAAATTGAGCCATGTTTCCAGAGCCAGGGCAGTGTTTGCTAGGGCAGTTATGCAGGGCTTTCTGAAATTGGCTACCTCTACCTTTCCTTTTAACTTAGTTGTGGCACTCCCACACTAAGAATATTGCAACATAGGAGTAGAAGGATATAGAGTAGTTGTGTAAAATCTTACCATAACCATAGATGTCCCTCTTTTCCATGTTGCAGTATTCCTTCCCCCCCACCTATCCTCCTTTTTCCTATTGACCTGTCTAAAGGGCACACTGAGGCACCCCCTAGACTATGGTCAGGTTAGCCAGCAAATGGCACTTTGCACCTCTTGTTGACATAATTTGGCTCTAACTAGAATGTCCGACTGTGCATTTTAAGTTCTAAAGTCTGTACGTGCAGATGTCACATTTGAGGTCCCTGGTTTATGGCCCTACATGTGACGTCCCACGCACCTGCAGCAAGCCAGGCCTAAGCTTTTGTATAGGAGCTGACGTTTGTCGCCTGAGGCGGGGATACTGCAACATGGAAGAGGACATCTATGGTTATGGTAAGATTTTACACATCTATTCTTTATAGCTCATTGCAGGCTACAGGGTATGCACATTTTCCATATATAGAATTTACTGTCTTTGTAAAGTCTTTCTCCGTGTCTGGAATATCTCAATTGGGTGAGGGGTCTCTTTCACAAGCTGGGATTTCAAGAGAAAATTCAAAGGTCTTTTTGACTCCTTCGCACAGAATTTGCTTCTGGAGTATTAGCTAGGTACCTCCGTTCAAAGATCATTACTTGCCCAGAAAAAATAGATCTATATCTAGAATTGTTTCTAAGGTTTTCCACTCTGACTTCAGTTTTTGTCTCAATTTTCAAGATATCCCTGGCAAGGCACCACATGAGAGATACATTGGTATTTGAAATATCTCTGGTCAAGCACCAGCATCCTTTCTTTTCAAATCCCATTGCTGGTTGTTGGAAGAGAAATCGCTTCTCCCTCCCTGTTCCAAAGCAGTCAGGCACCACAAACTCCTCTGACTTTGCATAGGGAGCAGTTTCAGGAAGGATAAGTGTAAGGTGTGCTTCAGAAACTCAAACACTCTGAATCATATTTGGTCCACAGGACCTCTTGAAGTTGTTGCAGACAATACCACAGTCACGGGGTACATCAACAAGCAAGGGAGAACCAGGTCATACCCTCTTTGTAGGCTAGCCATTTTAGGTTTGCGGTATAGCTTCACAGCACAGTCTCACTCTGCAGATATCCTACATTACACCACATCAAAACTGTGTTTTAGACAAGCTGAGCAGGACCAGGGCAGACGGTCATGAATGGAAACTAGATCACAGGGTCTTACAATATTTGATCAGTCTATGGGGTGTTCCTCAAGTAGACCTAGTTGCCTCCTCTGTAGTATCGTCTGGGAAGATTCTGCTTCAGCATCCCTTGCAAGAAGGCTTGCAAGATGGATGCCTTTTCATTTTCTTGGACAGAAATGTTCCTGTATGCGTTTCCACACTTTCCATGGATATCCAGGGCACTTCTAAAAGATTCAGAAGCAATTCCCAAGGTCATTGTGGTGACTTCCTTCAAGTCTAGACAACAGTGGTTCTCCCATTTTTGAAGTCCAGGAGTAATTACCACAAGCTTCCTCACAGACCGGATCTGTTCACACAAGAACATGGGTATTTGATGCACCCAACTTCAGTCAAATTCGGTTGGCTACCTGGCTGATAGGGTCTTAATAGGTGTGATACTGCCAGCCCAGCTCTCTGGAATTTTGTGGATAGCAGTGTCTCATTTGTGGATATTAATATGATTCATATGTTTGTCTTACAAGTGTACGAGAACTCTATGCTATGTGTATAATAAACTACTGGTGCAGAAGTGTGTGTTGAACTGTATGATGTTCTTCATGTTTCACTGTTGCAGTCACCACCTGTGGGGTTACTCCTGCTGTGGTAGCCCTCGGCCGGCCCGAATACCAGTCAGTTTTTTTTTTTTTTTTGTCTGCTGCTATCACCTGTAGTCTGACGTCAGGTCGTCAGTGCTATAAAGCAAGGCAGCCAACGTCATTACACCAGACTTTATTGCCATGGAGCCCGTAGCAGAAGCAGTTTGCATGAGTGCCTGTCGGTCGCTACCAGAAGTTGGATTTCAGCTGAAAACGTCTAAAGATAAGTACCCCATTGAGGGTCCCTTTTTTTCTTGCACTAACCGATGTTCGCAAAAGTTAATTGTCTCACCTGTGGAAAGCGGATCCCACACAGAGACTTGCATTCTTACTGCGTGACTTGTTTAGGCGCAGAGCACAAAGTCCCCTGTTTCAGTTTCTGTGCCGCCCTTTTTAATGCGAGAACCATTCGCCGTAGAGCTCTTTTTGTAGACAGTTATTTTCGTGTTCAGTCTTCACATTCCGATATGGCATCCGTCAGCCAACAATCTCTGGACATTCTGAAAAAACATAGAGATAGAGACAGACCACACAAGGCTAAGCCTTCCGAAGACACTACCGCTAAGCAGGTTGTCAGTTCTCTGGAATTCAGTGAGGTGCTTTTGCAGCCCCTGATGCCCGATTCAGTATCCACGCAGGCCTTTACTGAGACCCTTTTGGAGTCCAGTATGGAGCAGAAATCTTCCTAGTCTTCCGAGCCTTTGGCTGTCTCTACCTCAGTTTGGTTCAGAGCCACAATGCAGGCACCGGCTTCTGAGGAGGCATTTCGCACTACCGATCCCACACTAAAACAGACGTCTTCTCATCCGACTACTGGTTCTCTCCGTCTGGATTCTTTTAGGCCTAGAAGCCAGGCCACTCCTAGGAAATCTGCTTTTAGCCACCATCTTGCTACTGCTCCACCACCCCAAGCACAAATGCTTAAAATGGCAGAGGATCTCCTCTCCCTTATCCGGGGTAGTTGGGCCACAACTTCTAAAAGGAAAAGGCACCCTTCTCCATGAATTATGATGGAACAGGATTCTGAGGAATCTGGCTAGTCAGTTTTTGAAGAGGAACAGCATCCCTTAACTGCTTATAAAGATTCAGATGCAGAGGAATCCATCCCCTTTGCCTCCCCTCCGGAGGACCTTCCCTTTGGGGAAGTGCTTCACTCCCTCAAGGAACATTTCCAGTGGAAATCTCAGGACTTCCCACAGTCTAAGAAAAGGCTTCTAGAGTTTCTAGACATGCCCCAGCACAGACCCGCTGGCCTTTCCTCCTATTTTAGAAGTGGTGGATGATGCTTTCCATGAATCCAGCTTAGCCCCTGACGCCCTCCCTACTGCTCCTAGTAAACCTGACAGATACTATAGAGTACCGGATTCTCACAAATACCTGTACAGAAATCCTGCTGCAGACCCAGAGGTCATTTTATAGGGACCTAAAGGAGCTAAAACTACTTCTGCCAAGAATCCTCTTCCTTCTGACAAGGACTCCAGAGCTCTGGACAGATAGCCAAGGTTGCAGAGGTGTATACTTTTTTACTCTATCAGAGCACTCAGTTCAGTTCCATATGTTAAAACATCAACAACACACTTTGGAACTATTAAAACAGATGATTGCAACCTTTCCTGACTGTGCCAATTCTAGAGAGTTATCAGTTTTACTGCACTATGCTTGTCACGTGGCCAGACACTCATTACAATGTGGATATGACACCGTAGAAGCCTCTAGCAGGGCAGCAGTGACTGGATCGGTTATTAGGAGACATACATGGTTGAAGGAACAACCTATCCCTGATCATGTCAAGTCTAAACTTATTGATGCACCCCTAGATAAGGAGCGCTTGTTAGGGGGGGGGGAAAGCAGATGATGTACTTAAAAAAAAATGGAAGACGCAAGTAAATCTATGCAAACAGTAAAAGATTTATTTCCGGTTCAACCTCCCAGTTTCAGCAGGAACTTCCCCTCTAAACACTGAGCCTTCCCTGCACCTAGCAGGCGGGGCCAAGGTAAACCCTGCAGGGACAGACCATCTGGGCCCTTGTCCCAGGGCCAGCAGAGAAGCAAACAATGGACCACTTCCGTCTCCTAAGGCAGAGAGCTCCAAGCCAACTTTCTATGGCAAACACAATGACCCCCTCCCTCCTTTCACTCATCAAAAACTAGGAGGAAGGCTCTCCCTTTTCAAAGACAGTTGGCTTTCTGTAACAAAGGACCAATGGGACTTGAAGATAATTTTTCAGGGATACAAATTCTCTTTCAGTGAACTCCCAATTCCAAGAGGGTACCCAGACTTGCCTCCACATCAGTAGACAGAGACATTGAAACAATTCCAAATTCTCGTATCCCAGGGGGCAGTAGAACTTGTCCCCTCAGATCAAACAGGCAAAGGCTTTTATTCCATGCATTCATTGTTCCCAGAAAAGAGGGCACTTGGCACCCCATCTTGGATCTATCCAATGTTCTTCGTGTTTCACTGTTGCAGTCATAACTGTAGGGTGTTTCTGCCGGCAGGCAGCCCGAGGTCGGCCAGAATCACAAAGTCTGGGTCCGGCGTCGGCTGTACAAGCTAGTATCCTGACGTCAGTACGCTCTGGTACATAGCCCTCAGCCGACGCCATCTTCTCCAGTCTTTCTTGCCGTGCGGTGGAAAGCAGCTCGCAAGTCGTTGGTTGGCGATTTTCAAACAGCGTATTTCTTTGTTGTTGGTCCGAAGTTCTTACTTCTCAAAGCTAAGTACCCCGTTGGGGAATCTTTTCTTGTTCCTCCAATGTGGAAAACAGATACCTCATAAAGATTTCCACTCTTACTGTCTACCTTGCTTAGGCCCTGACCACGACGTTTCTTGTCTGTTCTGTGCCAGGTTCAATTCTCGCACTGTTAAGCGTCGGTACGACTGGGCTTTAAATTACTTTGGCAGACGCTTCAATTATAGAATGTCGTCGGATACTACCGGAATTCAAAAGAAGCGCAAAGACAAGGACAGGCCTCTGAGGTCCAAACAAGATTCGTCGCAGCTGGAGCCAGCGTCCGGTTCGGCTGTCCTCAGGCGCTTTTGCAGCCCCTGTCGTCCGCCACTTCTGAACCGATAGCCGATACGGACTCCCATGGGGAGCCATCAAGGCCTATTGTTTTATCTGCTGCAGGACCTTCGGATGTCGCTCCCTCAGATGGGTCTGGAACCGCTGTGCAGGTACCGGCTTCTGAGTGGGTATTCAGGCCTACTCACATCACTATATCAAAGACAAAGGCAAAGTCTTAAGACTCCAGTTAAGCCTAAAGTTTCTGCTCAAGTTACTTCTGAATCTACTCCCAAGACACAGAAGCAATTGCTAAGGATGGCTGAAGATTTGCTTACAATGATTGGGGGTTCTCACCCCCCTCCAGAGAAAAGGCCTCGACAGGATGTTCCTTTGGATTCCTCTGACCAGGCTTCTGTATCTTCTGATGTCCTTCAAGGATGCATCTGCAGTCCTTACAAATGGGTTGTCCTGTCGTCAGGCAGCCCTTCGGTCGGCTGGATTCCAAAGTCTGGGTCTGGCCTCGGCTGGTGTCGCACTTCACCCGACGTCATTGCTGCAGTTTTTCGGGTATAAAGGCATCAGCCGACGCCATTTTCCTCAGTCTTTCTTGCCGCGTGGCGCCCGAAGCAGAAGCTGTTCGCAAGTGCCGGTCGGTCAGATCCAGAGATTACTGTCTCGGGAACAAATATGGGCACTACCCCTGATCCCATTACTGTTAACACAGAACAACTACAACATCCTGCATCCAAACCTGAAAACTCTGCAGCTAACTGCCTGGAACATTACATAAGAGCAATTAACCCAAATTTATCCCAAAGGGTTAAAGACATAATCCTGGAGGCTCGTAGACCTTCAACAAGAAAGAATTATGCAGCAAAATGGAAAAGATTTCTCATTTGGAGTACTGCAAAGGGGAAAGATGTGACACTGGTGAACATAGCCAACATCCTGGAGTACTTGGCAGAGCTCTTCCATACAGGCCTGTCCTATTCTTCCATCAAGATACATGCATCAGTTATTTCAGCAGAATACAGCTTGGATCCTCCTGTCTTCTCTCATCCTCTGCTCAGACAGTTTCTGAGAGGTATTAAAAATGTAAAGCCTCCCAGGAAACCTCCATTGCCAGCATGGGACTTGAACTTTGTGCTAGAAAAATTGACACTTCCTCCTTTCGAACCAGCAGCAACAACAGAATTACAATACTTATCCTGGAAGACTGCTTTCCTGCTGGCAATAACTTCAGCAAGAAGGGTCTCTGAACTACAGGCATTAATGGCAGTACAACCCTTCCTGATCTTCCATCAAGATAGTGTCCATGAGAACAAATCCTACATTTATGCCTAAGGTGGTATCCAGAGTCTCTTTAAATCAGGCTATCCACCTACCTACATTCTTCCCCAACCCACAGAACAGGGGAGAAAGACTCTTGCATACCTTGGATGTACATAGACAATTACGCTACTACCTGGACAGGACCAAAGCCAATAGAAAAACTGACCAGCTTCTGGTAGCATATGCAACAGGAAAGGAAGGAAAACCAATTTCAAAACAGACGATCTCCAAATGGATAGGAAATTGCATTATATTTTGTTACTCCTACCATGGAAAGAAAACTCCAGAGAACATCAGGCCTCACTCCACAAGGGCTACAGCCACTACCACAGCTTTCTTACGAGGAGTGGCTACCAAGGACATTATAGAGGCTGCTACTTGGACCTCTGTGCATACATTTGCCAAGCATTACAATTTACCTCTATACTCCAGATCCCGAGCAGGTTTTGCCACTGCTGTTTTGCAAGGGATCCTAACTACACCATAATCTCTACTCTTTTCCTCCTCCCCTAGTTTAGCTATGGTATTCTACCCATTTGTAAGGACTGCAGATGCATCCTTGAAGGACATAGTACAGTTTTGTACCTACCATAAATGTAGATGTCCGAGAGGAATGCATCTGCAGTCAGGATTACCCACCCACCTTCCCCTCTGAGGTACTCCTGGGGTATTTGCCATCCTTCAGCTAGCTTGGGGGGGATCTGTTATGGTGTATTTGTTTGTATATATGTACATACATGCTTATTTTATGTGTTTGCTCTCTACTATTTGGAAACTTTGGCATTTATCCAAATTTAGCCATCCAAGAGGGCACCTGGCATCTGGGGCAAGAAACACTGAGGAAAATGGTGTCTGCTGATTCCTTTATACCCAAAAAACTGCAGCTATGACGTCGGGTGAAGTGCGACATCAGCCGAGGCCAGACCCAGACTTTGGAATCCGGCCGACCGAAGGGCTGCCTGACGACAGGACAACCCATTTGTAAGGACTGCAGATGCATTCCTCTCGGACATCTACATTTATGGTAGGTACAAAACTGTACTTTTCTTCCTCTGATCAGGAATATTCTTTTCCTCCTTATGAGGATTCGGATGCTGAGGATTCCTTGCCCTCTGCTTCTCCGCCTGAGGATTTTTCTTTTGGGGAGACCTTACATGAGATGAGGGAACATTTTCATTGGGAAGGTCAGGATTATTCTGCTTCCAAGAAGATGCTTAGGAAATTCCTTCTTCCTCAACACAGGCCTTTAGCTATTCCTCCTCTTCTTGATATTGTGGATGATGCCTTTTCTGAGGCTAATTTGAATCCTGATTCCATGCCCCCTGCTCCTAAGCCTGATAGATTTTACAGGGTCCCTGATTCTCATTTATTCTTATTTAAGAACCCTTCTGCAGATCCTGAAACTATTTCTCAGGGTTCTAAGGCTGCTAAGGTTGCTTCTTCCAAAAATCCTATTCCCTCCAAGAAGGATTCTCGTGCCCTAGACATGTGGGGTAAAAAGGTATATACTTCTGCTACCCTTTCTATTAGGGCTTTAAATTGCCAGTTTCATATGTTTAAGTATCAGCAATTTCTTTTGTCTGCTTTGAAGCAAAAGCTTGCTACCTTTCCAGCATGTGCAGATGATAAGGAATTACAGGATGTATTGCATGCAACTGAACAAGTGAACAAGCATAGTTTACATTGTGGTTTTGATGCTTTGGAAGCTTCTTGCAGGGCCGCAACCTCTGGTACTGTTATTAGGAGACATGCCTGGCTTCGTGAACAAAGTTTGCAGGAACAGGTTAAGGCTAAGCTTTTAGATGCCCCTGTTCAGCATGATGTTTTATTTGGATCTAAGGCTGAGGAGGTTATTAAAAAGATGGAAGAAAAGGCAAAATCTATGCAGACTGTGAAAGATTTCTTACAAGTTCAGCCTCCTAGATTTTCCAGGAATTGGCCCTCCAAAAATTGGCCCTTTCCCACGTCTGACAGGCCTCAAAGGGGAAGATATAGCCAGGGGTGGGCAAACTTTTTGATTCGTGGGCCACATTGAGTTCTAACATTTGACAAAGGGGCCGGAACAGGAGCAGATAGATGGCATGCTTTGAAAACATCACCTCATTGGGGGAAAAAATACACATCTTGGGATATGGAGAAAACATGTGCTTTAATTTCCAATGAAAATGAAGAAAAGCATTACAATAAAATCTCTGACTTCGAAATGAGTCTTTAAACACTGAAAATCAAATAAATGACCATTTTATTTTAAAGCACTGAAAGCTCTGTTATCCTTCAGGATATCACCATCACTCTCCTCCTGACTCTTTTTTTTCAAAAACGGTAGGAGATGCAGATGTACTTGTCCTGTTTCTTTTATTCAGTTTGTTTCCCCGGTGCCAAAAGTCAACAACGACCAGTGCAAGGACGAAACAGTTGCAGCAAGTCAGTCTGTGAAGCGTTATATTTGATCTGCGCGCATGGTTTATTTTAACAGCGTGCGGATCACGGAGACACACACATTTTAATGGGAGCAGTGTGTGTTGGTCTCCTTTTTTAGCCAGCGCATCAAAGTCTGGAGTTAGTTTTGTTGTGGCGATTCTCAGGATGGATCTGAGGTGTAGGTCTGTTAACTTGGATCTGTGGCTGGCTTTGTTGATGTTCATGACGCTGAAGGTCTGTTCACACACGAAGGTAGAGCCGAACAAAGCCAACATCATCTGCGCTTTTCACCTTAGATTTGGAAACGCGGCATCATTGCGCCATCTAGTGAGGAAACATCAGAATTGCAGGGGAAATAAAACATTAACAAGGTTAATTTATTAAATGTTTTCAAGTTTGGCGGGCCGAATCAAAACGTTTAACGGGGCCGCATGTGGCTCCCGGGCCGTAGTTTGCCCATGCCTGATAGGCGCTCCAGAGGTCGTGGTCAAGCTCAAGCCTCATACAGATCCAGACAATGAACTGCTTCTTCACCTAGAAGGGGAGAAGACAGATCCCAATCTCAAAGGAAACGGACTCAATGACTCTCTTGGTTGGGCTACAGGACCTCCTTACCTGGATGCCCCTCTAGGAGGAAAGCTTTTTCTTTTTTACAGAAATTGGGCTTATATTACCCAGGACAAATGGGTATTGGACGTGATTTTAAGAGGCTACAAGTTCCATTTTCATACTCTGCCAAGGGTTATCGGTTGGCCGGATCTGCCAAAACATCAATGGTCAGAGGCCTTAAATCAAGTGGATGCTCTACTGGCCATGAGAGCCATAGAGCCTGTTCCTCTCTCAAATGGGAAAAGGCTTTTACTCAAGACTGTTTCTGGTTCCAAGAAAACAAAACTCATGGAGACCTATTCTGGACCTTTCAGTGTTAAACACCTTTTTGGAAATTCCAAAATTCAAGATGCTTACTCTGGAACAACTGAATCCAATGCTTTCCCAGGACGCTTGGATGGTGACATTGGACCTAAAGGAGGCCTACTTACACATTCCCATCAGGCAGGAACGCAGGAAATTCCTGAGATTCAAGGCAGGCTCGAGGCACTTTCAATTCTCTGTACTGCCCTTTGGTTTATCTACTGCGCCCAGGGTTTTCACCAAGTGCCTGGTCCCAGTAGTGGCTTATTGCAGACTTCAGGGGATTCAGATTTACCCCTATTTGGACGACTGCCTTATCCAGGCAGACAGCAAGGATCTTTTACTTCAACATCTGGATTTTGTTCAACGTCTTCTCCTCCTACTGGGATTCTCAGTGAACATAAAAAAGTCAGTTGATCCCTTCTCAACAAATGATATTTTTGGGAGCCCTCCTGAATACAACCTTACAAAGAAAGGGCCTTCCTCACTCCAGAAAAACAAATACAGCTGGCTTCAATTTTCAAGACCTTGGCAACTTTAACTCAGCTCACTGCAAGGAAATTCCTGCAGGCACTGGGCTACATGGCTTCATGCATTCTGTTAATCACAAATGCAAGGCTTCATATGAGAACTTCAGTGGTATCCGAAAAGTGTATAGTCACAGCATTACCACGATCTGGACACTGATTCCTCTGATCCCCTGCTTCCAGAAGGAGTTCCTTTGGTGGTCCAGGATGTGTGCTTTAAACGAAGGAAAGCCTTTTAGTCTACCTCAACACTCTCGAATCATAACCACGGATGCCTTGGATTTTGCTTGGGGAGCACATTTTCTAAACAATTGCCAGCAGGGAACCTGGACAAAGAACCATCTTCACTGGCACATAAATCTGAAGGAAATGTTGGCAGTTCAAAATGCTCTTCTAGCCTTCAAGAACCTTTTGCAACCAGGGCCTCTTCTAATTCGTACAGACAACACCACAGTCATGTGGTACATAAACAAGCAGGGGGGCTCTCATTCATACCCCCTTTGCAGACTAGCTATGGCTTTATGGGACACAGCTCTAAGTCTGAATCTGCATCTTCAGGCTCAATTCATTTCAGGAAAGCAGAATCTGTTAGCAGACAGCCTAAGCAGAAACATTTCGGATCCTCACGAATGGATGCTAGACGCCAACTTATTCAACAGGATAACTGCAGTTTGGGGGTGTCCCCAGATAGATCTGTTTGCATCCCATCTCAATCATCAGCTGCCTCTCTTTTGCACCAGGTCCTTCCACAAAACAGCTTGGAAAGTGGATGCCCTGACATTCAGTTGGAGGAACCTTTCGGGATATGCCTTCCCTCCTCTTCCTCTTCTTCCTCGGGTATTACTGAAGATAAAACAGGACAAGCCCAAGTTCATCATTGCTCCAAATTGGCCTCGACAGTTTTGGTATCCAACTTTACAGCATCTGTTCTTGGAACCTCCATGGATCCTTCCTCTGTACCCTTCTCTTCTGTCCCAGCATCAGGGTCAGATGCTACACCCTCATCTCAAGACCCTTTGTCTGGCAGCTTGGCTCTTCAAGGGAATTTGATTTCTTCTAAGCTCCCCAAACAAGTTTTGGATGTTCTTCTAGAAGCTAGACTGCCTAGCACTAGGAAATCCTATGCCTCTAAATGGAAAATATTTTGTATTTGGATGCAGGACCGAGGCTCTAACCCTTTTGTGCCTGATCTCTCGTCTATTTTGCTTTACCTTTCAGATCTTTTGTCTAAAGGCCTTTCCTTTTCTTCCATTAAGATTCATGCTTCTGCTATTTCTGCTCATTTCAATACTGATCCTCCTGTTTTTTCTCACCCATTGGTGAGACAATTCTTGAGAGGAGCTAAGAATTTGAGGCCTCCTAGGACCCCTCCTGTCCCTGCCTGGGATCTTAACTATGTTTTGGAAAAACTCACTTTGCCTCCTTTTGAGCCTGCTGCGGCTTCTGATATTAAGTTTTTATCCTGGAAGACAGTTCTTTTGTTAGCATTAACTTCTGCCAGAAGGGTTTCAGAGTTGCAAGCTCTCGTGGCTGTGGAACCATACCTAATTTTCCATCAAGACAGAGTATCCTTAAGGACCAATCCTACTTTCATGCCTAAGGTGATTTCGAAAGTTGCTTTGAATCAGACAATTCACCTTCCTACCTTCTTTCCTAATCCTCAAAATAAAGGGGAAAGGATTTTGCATTCATTGGACGTGCACAGACGGTTACGATTTTACTTGGACAAGACTAAAGAGTTCAGAAAATCTAACCAATTGTTTTTCTTTTGCCTCCAGTTCTCTTGGAAAGGCTATTTCCAAACAAACTATTTCTAAATGGATTGCTTATGGAATAAGATTTTGTTACACTCATCATGGGAAACAGTTTCCAGGTACTGTGAGAAGTCATTCTACTAGAGCAGCTGCCACTTCTACAGCTTTTCTCAGAGGAGTTCCTACCAAGGATATCTTGGAAGCTGCCACTTGGAGTTCTGTGCATACCTTTTCCAAGCACTACAATCTCCCTTTGTATTCTAAGACCAGGGCAGGTTTTGCCTCTGCTGTTTTGCAGGGCCTTCTTGCTGCCCCTTCTTCTATCTAAGCCTCCTCCCTTTCTCCACTGCTTTGGGATTCCACCCTACAGTTATGACTGCAACAATGAAACACGAAGAACATAGTACAGTTGTGTACACCTACCATAAATGTAGATGTTAGTGTCTTCATTGTTGCAGTCGGTGTTTCCCTCCCTCCTATCCCCTCTTTTTTTCTCTTATGGTGTATTTGTGTTTCCTTGTTGGACTCATTTTTGGTTTATTGGGGATTTCTGACATCTGGGGCAAGAAAGGCTGGAGAAGATGGCGTCGGCTGAGGGCTATGTACCAGAGTGTACTGACGTCAGGGTACTAGCTTGTACAGCCGACGCCGGACCCAGACTGTGATTCTGGCCGACCTCGGGCTGCCTGCCGGCAGGAACACCCTACAGTTATGACTGCAACAGTGAAGACACTCTAACATCTACATTTATGGTAGGTGTACACAACTGTACTTTCTGAACACCTCCTTGGTGGTCCCCAGATTCAAAATGCTAACTTTGCAGCAGCTGCTGCCTATGCTAACAAAAAATGCCTGGCTAGTGATCCTAGACCTAAAAGATCCCTACCACGACATCCCCATCAGGGAATTATGCAGGAAATTCCTGAGCTTCAGAGTTGGCTCACAACACTTTCAGTTCTCTGCGCTGCATTTTGGCTTATCTACTGCACCCAGTTTTCACCAAATGTTTGGCCCCAGCCCCATAGCATTCTGCAAACAGAGAAGTATACAGATTTAACCTTGCCTGGACGACTGCCTCATTCAGGCAAAGTGCAAAGAAAAGCTGCTCAAGGACCTTCTCTTTGTCAAATCACTCCTAACTTCCCTAAGGTTCACCATCAATGAGAAGCAATCAAAGCAAAGCCCCTCTAGGAAGATAAGTTTCTTGGGAGCTGTGCTTGACAGCATCCCAAATGGCATTCCTATCCCCAGAAAAGCAGAGCTTCCTGCCTCTTCTACTTTTACCCAGCTGAATTCCAGAAGTCATCTCACTGAGGAAGTTCCTGCAAGCCTGCGATACATGGCGTCTCGCATCCTTCTCATTCCCCTGGCCAGGCTTCACATGAGAGAACTTCAGTGGTATCTAGAACCATTGGTGCCAGCTCACTCAGTTCCTAGAGACCTCTCTCCCTCTGATTCCCATGTATAAGGTCCCTCTCTCCCTCTGATTCCCATGTATAAGGTCCGAGTTTCTCTGGTGGGCAGAGGCTTGTGTCAGGAACAAGGGTCTTCCCTTCATCCTCCGCCCTATCAGCCAGACCATCGCCACCGAATCTGCAGACGTTGCTTGGGTTGCCCGCCTAGAAGGCAGGTGCACCCAAGTCTTTGGGATGCCCAGCAACTTCACTTGCATGCCAGTCTGAAAGAAATGATGGCAGTACAAAAGTCTGACATCTTTCAAACCCCATTTCAGGCTAGGGGTTCTCCGTATAAAAACAGACAACACCACAGTAATGTAGTATGTCAACAAACTGGGGAGGACCCAATCTTGCCCCCTGTGCAGGTTAGTCATGAGCCTCTGGCTTACAGCCACCCCCATGGGTCTACACTTAATTGCCCAATACCTACCCAGGGGTCAACAACACCTTGGCAGACCATCTAAGCAGAAACTTACTGGACCCCCACAAATGGCATCTCCACAGGGAAGTCTTTCTACAAATCTGTGCTTCGCACCTCAACCACCAACTGCAAAAGTTCTGTACCAGGGAGTATCACCTCCTAGCATGGAAGGTGGATGCCTTGACCTTCCCCTGGAGTTTCTCTGTGTGTACACGTTCCCACCTCTGCCCCTTATTCCCAAGGTACTGATCAAAACAAGGGAGGAGAGACTAAAGGCCATCCTCATTGCTCCAGATGGGCCCAGACAGCACTGGTACCCCTTACTGCGCAGCCTGTCCTTACAGCCCTCCAAGTAGCCTCCCCTGATCTCAGACCTTTTGACCCAGGTGAGGGGGAAGATACCACACCCAGACTTAGACTCCCAATCTTTCAGCATGGCTTATACCTTAAAAGCTAACTTGAAGTCGCTGTTAAGCAAACAGGTCCTGGACATCATCACAAAGGCCAGAAGGCCCAGCACCAGAAAATCATACGCAGGGAAATGGAAAAGATTCTGCTCCTGGAGCCAGTACCTCCCATCCTTCCATCCCTCTTATCTTGGATTGCCTAGCCGAGTTGCTCAATAGTGGCCTCTTTCTCCTCTATTAAAATCCATGCCTCTGCCCATTTCAATTCAGACCCACCCCTCTTCTCTCATCCTTTGATTAACCAGTTCCTCAGAGGGGCTTCTAATATCAGACCTCCCAGAAGGCCTACCATGCCACCCGGAGACCTGAATTATGTTCTAGAAAAATTAACCTTACCTCCTTTCGAACCTGCTGCCTCTACAGAATTGAAATTACTCTCCTGGAAGACTGCCTTCCTACTAGCTATCGCCTCAGCCAGAAGGGTATCAGAACTTCAGGTTCTCATGGCTGTTGAGCCCTTCATAATTTTTGTCATGCAGACAGGGTCTCCCTGAGGACTAACCCCTCCTTTATGCCCAAGGTGGTATATGATATGATCCTCAACCAGGCCATGCACCCACCTTCTTTCCCAACCCTCAAAACAAGGGGGGGGGGAAGAATTCTACACTCTCTTAAAACATGCATAGACAACTAAGATACTATCTGGACCATACTAAACCATTCAGAAAAACAGACCAACTACTGGTTAGCTTTGCCCCTGGGGCAGAAGGGAAGCCCATTCCCAAACCATTTCTAAATGGATATCGCACTGTATCCATTTCTGCTACGGCCTACATGGGAAACCCCACCCCCAAGTCTGTCTGTACCCATTCCACTAGGGCAACCTCCACTTCCACAGCCTTCCTCAGAGGAGTCCCCACCAGGTACATCTTGCAATACATTTATTTTGGTACACGGTACAGCTATCCAGAAATGGCTTCCGTAAGCCATCAGACTACCGATATTCCAAAAAAACTTAAGGGTAAAGATGGAGACAGACCTCATAGGTCCAAAACTGCCGACGATGCTTCCATTAAGTTAGTCGCCAGTCTGCCGGTACTAAGTGAGGCGCTTTCGCAGCCCCTGATACCCGCTACTTCAGATTTGCAGGCCTCTGAGACCCATTCGGAGTCCGGTATGGCGCGAGATGTTCAACTGTGGAACCTGTGGATGCGTCTACCTTGGAGAGTCTGGAGCCGCTGTGCAGGCACCGGCTTCTGAGGGTGTATTCAGGCCTACTGACTTGCATATTAAACAGACGCCATCTTCTTCAAGGTCTATAACTCGATCCATGTCTAGAAAACTGGCCAGACCGCATGGTCAGACCCCTATGCCTAAAAAAACAAATAAGAATGGCTGAAGACCTCATTACTCTAATCTGGGGAAGCCGCACTTCTCCCTTTTGAGATCTAGGACTGATTTTCCTTCGGATTCTTCTGATCAGGATTCTGAAATTTCTGTTTTTTCTGATTACTAGGATTTGCCCTTATCTCTACGTATGAGGATTCTGATGCAGAGGATTCCATTCCCTCTGCTTCCCCTCCAGAGGATTTCTCGTTTGGTGAAACCTTGCATACTCTTAGGGAGCATTTCAGCTGAGAAAGCCAGGATTACTCTGACTCTAAAAAGAGGCTTAGGGAATTCTTACTCCTGCCTCAACACGGGCCTTTAGCTATCCCTCCTGTACTGGACATAGTGGATAATGCCTTCTTGGAATCTAGCCTGGCTCCTGACACTTTCTGCTCCCTGAAAACCTGATAGGTAGTATAGGGTACCTGACTCTCACAAGTTCCTTTTTAAAAATCCTACTGGGGATCCTGACACCATTTCACAGGGACCCAAGGGCATTAAGGCTACTACTGCCAAAAACCCTACCCCCTCTGACAGAGATTCCAGGGCACTGGATAGATGGGTAAGAAGGTATACACTTCTGCAACTTTGGCCATTAGGGCCTTAAACTGCCAGTTTCATATGTTAAATTATCCGCAGCATATTATTGGATTGCTTAAACAGAAACTGATGAGTCCTGACTGCTGAAAAGAAAGAATTACAGGATTTAATGCATTCCGCTGAACGAGTTGGAATGTGGTTTTGATTCATTAGATAGAGGCATCTTGCAGGGCTGCTGTCACTGGGTCTGTACTTAGAAGTCATGCTTGGCTTAAGGAGCAGTCTTTGCCAGATCATGTTAAAGCTAAATTACTGGGTGCTCCCTTAAACCAAGACAGTCTGTTTGGCACCAAAGCAGAAGTAGTACTTAAAAGATGGAGGAAAAAGCTAAATCTATCCAAACTGTTAGATTTTCCTACAAGTACAGCATCCCAGATTTTAGTAGGCATTGGCCCTTAAGAGTTTGTCCTTTCCTGCCTCTTCCAGGCCTTCAGTCCAAGCCCAGAACCAGCGGAACACCCAGACTGCAGTCCCAAGGTACTGAAAGGCCTAAGCAGTGGGGGCTCCCACTTCCAAATCAGGTAGTAGTAAGACCCCCCCCCCCCCATGGTAAACTGTCTCAATGACTTAACTTTAACCTTCCAAGCCCTGTTCAACTGGCTGTTCCTTTAGTGGGAAGGATTGCCCTGCATGCAAAAAATTTGGGAGCTCATTACCCAGGACAAATGGGTTTTAAATATAGTTTCCCAAGGATACAGATTCCACTTCCACTCCTTACCAACCCCAAATGGTTGGCCCAGACCTACCCCCAAATCAGTGGGCAGAGGCTTAAAAGCAAGTTTTCTCTCTCTCTTAAGCATCAGGGCTATTCAGCCTGTCCCAGAAGAAGAATGGGGACAAGATTTCTACTCTACTTTTCCTGGTACCCAGAAAAGACCATTCCTGGCATCCTGTCATGGACCTGTTTGTCTAAACACCTTTTTGGTAATCCCAAAGTTCAAGATGCTAACTCTCCTCCAGCTGCTTCCCATGCTAGGCAAAAATGCCTGGTTGGCAACACTGGATTTAAAGGAAGCCTACCTGCACATCCCAGTAAGGGAATCTTGCAGAAGATATCTACGCTTCAGAGCAGGCTACATGCACTATTAGTTCTATGCACTGCCCTTTGGCTTATCTACTGCGTCCAGGGTATTCACGAAGTGCCTAGCTCCAGTCATTGCATTTTGCAGGCAAAGAAATATTCAAATATTCCATACCTGGACGATTGTCTAATTCAGGCAGAAAGCCAGGACATACTATTAAATCATCTGGCATTTGTAAAGAAATTGCCAACTTCTATGGGGTACACCATAAATGAAAAGAAATCACATCTTGTACCCTGCCAACAAATTGTATTCCTGGGAGCAAGCTTGAGTAAAACTTCCCAGATGGCCTACCTCACACGAGAGAAACAAGTTCATTTGACAGCCTTCAAACTACTGGCCACAAAGACCCAGATATCTGCAAGCCCTGGGGTTCATGGCCTCTTGCATTCTACTAATTCCATATGCAAGACTGCATATGAGGAAACTATAATGGTATCTAAAAAGCCTATGGCGTCAATGTTTTCAGGATCTAGAATCAATGATTATTCAGACAAGGGTAGGATAGGAGAGTTCCTTTGGTGGGTAGATGCCTGCCACCAAAACAAGGGACTGCCATTCATTTTACTCCCCTGCCACCCAAACCCTAAAAGACTTACCAGACTATGCATGGGGGGCTCACTTGGCAGGGCAGTGCATTCAGGGCGAATGGGACCCAAGTCAAATGCACCTGCATATCAATCAAAAAGCAATGTTAGCTGTACAGAATGCTCTGACAGCCTTAAAGGACCACATTCTTCCAGGACGATTATTGGTAAGACGGACAACACCACTGTTATTTGGTACATAAGCAAGCAGGGGGGAACCCACTTATACCATTTCTGCAGACTAGCCATGGCTCTGTGAAATACAGCCTTGAGCTACCAAGTGCACCTACAGGCTCAATTCCTGCCAGGAAAGCTAAATACACTGGCAGACAGCCTAAGCAGAAATCTCATGGACCTACACGAGTGGAAACTGGAGTCAAAGATATTCAACATGTTGAGAAACAGATGGGGGAGCCCAGGGATAGACCTGTTTGCCTCCCCCCAGAATTACCAATTGGACAAATACTGCACAAGGACTCCTTCCAGACAAGCTTGGAAAGTGGATGCCCTGTCCTTCACCTATCAGTTTCTTTCCCCCTCTGCCTCTCCAAAGTGCTACTAAAGATCAAACAGGACAAACCAAGGACAATTCTGATTGCACCAGACTGGCCACGCCAACACTTTTACCCCTCTTGCGCAGTGTGTCACTGCTGGCACCATGGCACCTACCTCTGACCCCTGCCCTGCTGTCGCAGCAGGAGGGCCAGATTCTGCACCCACAGCTTCAAACCCTGAACCTTGCAGCCTGGCTTAATTACCTGATCTCTCCATTACCATCCCTCAATACGCAAGTGAGGGATGTCATTCTGGAGGCAAGGAGGCTAGTACTAGAAAATCTTGTGCTGAAAAATGGAAAAGGTTCTCTTCCTGGAGCCAAACGCAGGGGTTGGGCACAGCGGTGCCCAATTTACCTCATATTCTTCAATACTTAACTGAGATGCTTCATAAGGGCCTTTCCTTTTCTTCCATCAAAATTCTTGCCTCTGTCATTTCAGCACATTAGAATACAGAGCCACCCCTCTTCTCTCACATTCTGCTGAAGTAATTCTTCAGAGGGGCCAAAAACTTACGACCACCCAGGTGTACCCCTACTCCAGCCTGGGAGCTTAACTTTATATTGGAAAAGCTCACTTTACCCCCCTTTGAGCCAGCTGCAAATGCAGAGTTTGAAATTCCTTTCTTGGAAAACAGCCTTCCTTCTAGCCATCACTTCAGCTAGAAGAGTGTCTGAATTGTAGGCCCTCATGGCAGTGGAGCCTTTCATCATCTTTCATGTGGACCGGGTGTCCGTCAGGACCAATCCCTCCTTTATGCCCAAGGTGGTATCCAGTGTGGCCCTTAATCAGTCCATTCATTTGCCAACCTTCTTTTCTAATGCATAGAACAAAGGGGATGTAATTCTGCACTAGGGGATCTAATTCTGCACTCCTTGGATGTGCACAGACGACTTAGATTTTTCTTGGACAGGGCTAAGCCTCTCAGGAAATCTGAACAGCTGCTGGTTGCATTTGCTGCAGGGGCAGAGGGGAAGGCCATTTCAGAACAAACCATTTCTAAGTGGATAGGCCATCGCATTCATTTCTGCTATAAGCACCATGGAAAACCTACCCCGCAGTGTATAAGACCGCATTCAACCAGGGCTGTATCTACCTCTACAGCCTTTCTCAGAGGTGTCCCTACACTGTTGCAGTCATTACATTTGGGTTATCTGCCTGCAGATAGCCCTCAGTCGGCCTGATTAACAAAGTCTTGGGTCCTGCATCGGTTGCTGTCCCTTCTTCCATGACGTCAGGAGTATAAAACATGCAGCCGACGCCATTACATCAGTCATTCTTGCCCTGCAATGCCCGAAGCAGAAGCAGTTCGCAAGTGCCGGTCGGCCGACTCCTAAAATTTTCATTCGAATTTCTGAACCGAAGTCTTAAAAAAAAGTTAAGTACCCTGTTGGATCTTTTTTTCTTGCTCTTAACCGATGTCGGCAAAAGTTAATTGTCTTACCTGTGGAATGCAAAAACCTCAAAGACTTTCATTCTTACTGCATTACTTGCCTAGGCCCAGTCCACGACATCCCTCACTGTCTGTTTTGTGCCTTATTCAACCCCTGAACTATTCGTCTGTCTATTTTTGCAGTAAATTATTTTGGTACTCTGTACAACTATCCAGAAATGGCTTCTGTAAGCCATCCGACTACTGATATTCTGAGAAAACTTAAGGATAAAGACTGAGACCACATAGGTCCAAAACTGCTGCCGATGCTTCCATTAAGCTAGTCGCCAGTACTCAGTGAGGCGCTTTCGCAGCCCCTGATACCCGCTACTTCAGATACATAGGCCTCTACTGAGACCCATTCGGAGTGCGGTATGCTGCGAGATGATTCTTCGACTATGGAACCTGCGGATGTCACTACCTTGGATGAGTGTGGAGCCGCTGTGCAGGTACCTGCTTCTGAGAGTGTATTCAGGCCTACAGACTTGCATTTTAAACCGACACCATTTTCTTCATCCAGGCCTAAAACTCTACCCACGCCTAGAAAACTGATGTCCAAACTGCATTCAGGCCCATATGTCTAAAAAAAACAAATGCTTAGAATGGCTGAAGACCTTGTTACTTTAATTAGGGGAAGCCAGCCTTCCCCCTCCAAGACCTAGAACTGATTTTCCTTCTGATCAGGATTCTGATATTCCTGTTTCTTCTGATTACCAGGATTTGCCCTCCTCTACCTATGAGGATTCTGATGTAGAGGATTCCATTCCCTCTGCTTCCCCTCCAGAAGATTTTTCTTTTGGTGAAACCTTGCACACTGTTCGGGAGCATTTCCGCTGGGAAAGCCAGGATTACTCTGACTCCAAAAAGAGGCTTAGGGAATTCTTACTCCTTCCTCAACATGGGCCTTTAGCTATCCCTCCTGTTCTGGATATTGTAGAGGATGCTTTCTTGGAATCTAGCCTGTCCCCAGACACTTAACCTCCAGCTCCCAGAAAACCTGACCGGTATTAGAGTACCTGACTCTCACAAGTTCTTCCAGAGACCATTTTCCAAGGTCCAAAGAGCATTAAGGCTACTGCTGCCAAAAATCCTACCCCTTCTGATAGAGATTCTAGAGCCTTGGACAGATGGGGCAAGAAGGTATATATTTCCGCTACTTTGGCCATTAGGGCTTTAAATTGCCAGTTTCATATGTTAAAGTACCAGCAGCATATTATGGGAATACTTAAAACAGAAAATGATGTTGATTCCTGACTGTGCTGAACACAAAGAATTACAGGATTTAATGCATTCTGCTGAACAAGTTGGTAAACATACTTAGCAATGTGGTTTTGACTGTTTAGAAGCATCTTGCAGGGCTGCTGTCACTGGGTGTCTACTTTAGGAATGCTTGGCTTATGGAGCAAAACTTGCCCAGATCATGTTAGTGAAATTACTGGATGCTCCCTTAAATCAAGACCGCCTGTTTGGCAACAAAGCAGAAGTCCTCAAAAAGATGGAGGAAAAAGCTAAATCTATGCAAACTGTTAAAGATTTCCTGCAAGTACAGCCTCCCAGATTTAGTAGGCGTTGGCATTCAAAGAATTGGTCCTTTCCAGTCTCTTCCAGGCCTTCAGTCCAAACCCAGAAACAGCAGACCATCTAGATTAGTCTCAGGCTACGCACAGGCCTAAACAGTGTGGGGGGGGGGGCTCCCACTTCTAAAGCAGGAAGTAGTAAGACACCCCCCTACTGAAAAATGTCACAATGACTTAACCTTAACCCTTCCAAGCCCTGCTCAACTGCCTGCTCTCTTAGGTGGAAAGCTCGCCCTGCACGCAAAAAAACTGGCAACTCATTACCCAGGACAAATGGGTTTTAAATACAGTTTTCCAAGGAAACAAATTCCACATCCACTCTCTACCTACACCCAAATCAGTGGGCAGAGGCTCACCAGCAGGTTCTCTTTCTTCTGAGTATCAGGGCTGTTCAACCTGTCCCAGCAGAAGAAAGGGGACAAGGTTTTTATTCAAGACTTTCCCTGGTACCCAAAAAAGACTGCTCCTGGCGTCCTATCCTGGCCCTCTCTATTCTAAACATCTTTTTGGTAATCCCAAAATTCAAAATGCTAACACTTACAGCTGCTTCCTATGCTAAGCAAAGATGCTTGGTTGGCAACATTAGACTTAAAGTAAGCTTACCTGCACATTCCAGTAAGGGAATCTTGCAGGAAATACCTACGCTTCAGGGCAGGCACTTCCCTTTGGCTTATCTACTGCTCCCAGGGTTTTCACGAAGTGTCTAGCTCCAGCCATTGCACTTTGCAGGCAGAGAAATATTCACATATACCCATACGTGGACAATTGTCTGATTCAGGCAGAAAGCCAGGACTTGCTAGTAAAACATCTTGCATTCGTACATAAGCTTCTAACCTCACTGAGGTACACCATAAGCGAAAAGAAATCTCACCTAGTACCCTGACAACAAATGTATTCCTGGCAGCAAGCTTGAATACAACTTCCCAGTTGGCTTTCCTCACTCCAGAGAAACAAGTTTGACAACCTACTGGCCACAAAGACCCAGCTATCTGCAAGCCCTGGGGTTCATGACCTCTTGCATTCTACTAATTCCATATGCAAGACTTCATTTTAGGAAACTACAATGGTATCTAATAAGACTATGGTGTCAGCATTCTCAGGGCCTGTAATCAATGATTCCTGTCATTTCTTATATAAAGGCAGAGTTCCTTTGGTGGGCAGAGGCCTGCTACCACAACAAAGTGCTCTCTTTTACTCTACTCCCTGCTGCCCAAACCCTAACAGATGCATCAGACTATACATTGGGGGCTCACTTGGCAGGGCAGTGCATTCAGGGTAAATGGAACCAGAGTCAGATGCACCTGCATATCATCCAAAAAGAAATGTTAGCTATACAAAATTCCCCTGACAGCCTTCAAAGACCACGTTCTTCCAGGACAATTATTGGTAAAGACAGACAACACCACGGTTATGTGGTACATAAACAAGAAGGGGGGATCCCACTCGTACCCTCTCTGCAGACTAGCCATGGTCTGTGGAACACAGCCTTGAGCTACCAAGTGCACCTACAAGCTCATTTCCTGCCAGGCAAGCTAAAGTCACTGGCAGACGACCTAAGCAGAAATCTCAGGGACCCACATGAATGGAAACTGGAACCAAAAATATTTAACTTCTTGAACAAATGGGGGACTCCAGAGATAGACCTGTTTGTTTGCCTCCCCTCAGAACTACCAGTTGGACAAATTCTGCACAAGGACTCCCCCCAGTCAAGCTTGGAAAGTGGATGCCATGTCCTTTACCTGGGAAAGTCTCTGTTTGTTTATACCTTTCCCCCCTCTGCCTCTCCTCTCGAAGGTTCTGCTAAAGATCAAAAGGACAAGCCAAGGACAATCCTGATTGCACCAGACTTGCCACGTCAGCACTGATATAGTATTTTGCACAGTCCGACAGTGCTACAACCATGGTGCCTGCTTCAGACCCCTTCCCTGCTGTCCCAGCAGGGGGGCCAAATTCTGCACCCTCCGCTTCAGACCCTGAACCTTGCAGCCTGGCTAATCCCCAGAACTCGCCTCTAGCAACCCTCAGTAAGCAGGTGCTGGAAGTCATTCTTGAGCAAGGAGGCCTAGTAATAGAAGTCCTATTCAGAAAAGTGGAGAAGATGCTGTTCCTGGAGCCAATCTCAATGGATGGGAACAACTGTGCCCAGCTTACCTCTCTTATACTAGATTACTTAACAGAAATGTTCCACAAGGGCCTATCCTTCTCTCTAAGATTCATGCCTCTGCCATCTCAGCTCATTATAATACTGAGCCACCTCTGTTCTCTCATCCTCTGGTAAAACAGTTCCTTAGAGGGGCAAAACATTTAAGCCCCCCCCCCCCCCCAATGAGAGCTCCCACGCCAGCTTGGGACCTTAATTTTTTGTATTGGAGAATCTTACACCCCCTCCCCCTTCGAACCAGCTGCTACAGCAGAGTTGAAATTTCTGTCATGGAAAACAGATTTACTTCTAGCCATCACTTGAGCAAGAAGAGCATCTGAACTGCAGGCCCTTATGGTAGTGGAACCCTTCATTATCTTCCATGCGGACAGGGTTTCCCTCAGGACTAAACCCATCTTTTATGCCCAAGGTGGTGTCTAGTGTGGCTTTAAATCAGTCCATTCATTTGCCTACTTTTTTCCCTAATCCTCAGAATAAAGGGGAAAGGATACTGCATTCTCTAGACGTGCACAGACAGCTTAGTTTCTGTTTGGACAGGACTAAGCCTCTCTGAAAATCTGACCAGCTGCTAGTTAGCTGTGCTGCTGGGGAAGAGGGGAAGGCAATTTCAAAGCAAACAATATCTAAATGGATAGCACACTGCATCCATGTCTGCTACAAGCACCATGGAAAACCTACCGCACAGGGGATAAGAACACATTCCACTAGGGCTGCATGTACCTCTACTGCATTTCTCAGAGGAGTCCCTACCAGGGACATCCTGGAGTTCTGTACACACCTTCACCAAGCATTACCACTTGCCTATCTTTTCTAAATACAGAGCTGGATTTGCCACAGCAGTCTTACAAGGCCTGCTAGCCAGCCCTAATACTACTTTGACTGCCTCCACCCATCCTTAGCTTTTGGGAATCAACCCAAGTGTGATGACTGCAACAGTGAAATATGAAGAACATAGTACAGTTGTGTACACTTACCATAAATGTAGATGATGTGATGGTGTTCAATCTCGCCGTTTGTTCTTACACATGGGTTCGGAGCCGATCCTCGGCTCCGTGTCAGCCGCTTGCAAGCTCTGCATCGAGAAGAAGCTCGAGACAACCTAATACCCACAATCCCCCTCTGCCTTTACCTCAGATCTAGTTTGCCGCTGCTGCGTTCGCATCACTGGGATCTAGCTCGAGCAACTTCAGATAAGGAATAACTTTTATTATTGTTATTTTTGAGAAAAAAATTATTCTAAAAGTACTATTTGGTGACATAGTGTATGTGTGTGTGTGGTAAGGTAGAAATACTCGGTACCGTTAAAGTTAATTAACTTGTTAGAGTTTTTCGGGGCCTTCCACCCCTTTCTCTATTTTGACAACCGGACTGACTTATATATCGGATTCGACTTTTTTACTGGATTTGTCTCTTTACTGGACTTGACCTTTTTTTCTCTTACCTGTTTTTTCTTCAAGATGTCTGAGAAAATTAAATCAGGTTTTAAACGTTGCCAGTGTGGCCAAAAAATGTCAGTTACTGACCACCATAGTTCCTGTGTCTACTGCCTTGGCCCTCTCCACTTACAAGAGGACTGTTCAATTTGTCACTCTTTTAGTGGGAGGGTCATGACAGATAGGTGCAGGAAACTCATGGACAGGGGTTATTAAAACCTTCCTTTCGGGGGCCTCTGGTTCCTTCGGACCGGGCATCCAAATCCTCGAGGGAATCGAAGACGTCGGGCCCCAAGTCATCGGCTCCGAGCTCTTGAGTAAAGTTAGATCACCGGTTCCACAGACTTGGGGCGAGTGTTCAACTGTTGTCAGTTCGAGCCTCGAGTCTTGGAACCGGTGATGGAGCTCCCTCCTCGACACTATTGAGGTCGGCTCCGTCTTTGGTTCCTTCGACCCGTTCTTCTTCTAAGCTCTCCGATGTCGATGTGGATCGTGTGGTGCAGAAGTTATTGGAGCATTCGGCCCTATCCAAACTTATTTCGGTTTCCACCCAGTTGGTGTCGAAACTTGAAGGCCTCCCATTGTCTCCATCCATTCCTCCTCCGAGACCTGTCCAGTCTTTGGAGCCGGAAGAGGTGGATCTACTGATTGTGGAGCCCTCGGGTCCAGAACCGTCCTTTTCTCGGTCTGTTCCTCTCACCTCGACTCCGTCGGATCCGGTACCGGAGTCTCGGAGCCGACGATCTGTCCTTGGTTCCGGGACCGAGAGTCGAACCGACATTTCGGTTCCGCGCCGAGGCCCCGAGGGGAAGAGTCGGATCGATTTCGGCTCCGTCCTCGGGGTCGATGCCTTCGGTGCCTGTCTCTGGGATTCTTCCCATTTCTTCGGAACCGGGAGATTCTTCGACTCGGGACCCGGGGGCCTTCGATCTCATGAGGAAGGTGTTGTCTACCCAGACAACCACATCAGTAGAAGCAACCTCTCCTCCCCATAAAGGGCCGTTATCCCCCTCTGCACCCACGGCTACATCCAAGCGTCGAGCACCGGTGTCTCAGCCACCCCTGGAGGGTGCCCCCTCTTCCTCGGAGGCTTCTTCGGATGCTCCCCACGAAGAAGTCCCTAGGAAAAGATTGTGTAAGAGGAGACACTTAGATTCTCCACAAGAATCTTTGACATCCGATACTGACTTGGATGAGTCAGAAGGGTCCCCTAAGTCACCTTCAGAAGATGTCTCTTTCTGACATATTGGAGATCCTGAAACAGAGAGGTGACTGGCAGTCCCTTCCCCCTTCTGAGGATGAGTCAGTATTGCTGAAGGCATTTGGCTCTCGCCCTTCCTCCTCCTGGGTCACTCCGCCCTTCGATGAATTAATGGAACTTATTGCTCGAAGGGCGTGGGAGGCTCCTGACACAGTGAAACCTGTCCCTAGGAAGCCTAATAAGTATATCACTGCACCCCAGGACAAGACTTACTTAACAAAAGGAGTTCCAGTGGACGCTATGGTGGTGGCAGCGGCCACGAAAAAGGAGATGTCGGAATCTTCCTCATCTGTCCATCCCCCTAATAAAGATTCTAGGACTATGGACAGGTATGGGAAGCGCATTTTTAGTTCAGCGGCTTTTTCCATGCGATCCCTGAACTACTTGACCCACTTTACACGACTACAGAGGGATCTAGTCAAAGAGTTGGGAGATACCCTCCAGGGTACTACAGATGCTGCTGTCTCAGAGAAAGTGACAGCGCAACTTAATACCCTTGCATCCATTGTGAACTCGTCCATGAGGCTGATCTCTTACGCAGCCGAAGGTTCGAGTAGGGCAGCAGCTTCAGCGATTGCTCTTCGCAGACAATCCTGGATGCGCTTATGTTCATTTGCGGAAGCCTTCAAGTCTTCCTTTACTAACGCCCCATTTGACGGTGCCACTCCTTTTGGCCCCAAAGTAAAGGAGACCCTTACCCGGTGTGAGCAGGAGGGAAAGACTCTGTCTGCTGTCGGAGTCCGTTTCTCCACCCCATCCAGACCGTACCCCAAAGGGCAACGTGGTGGAAAAATGTGGTTTCGAAAACCCCAAGGATCTTTCCCAGGCACACAGGGTGATGCCCTTCTAGAGGCAGAGGAGAGGGCAGAGGTGGAAGACGCCCTGGCGGCAGAGGGGTCCGTGAGAATCAAGGTGACAGGGATACACTCCCTGGTAAACCTTTCCAGCACTCCTGAGAGGAGGCCCGACTGTCCTGCTCTGGAGGCAGTCGGGGGTCGCTTAGCATTATACCCTCAGGCCTGGCAAAACATAACTACAGACAAGTGGGTAAAAAGCGTGATTACCAGAGGTTACAGTATACCATTTCTATCCTATCCCATTCCAAAGAAAAGACTCCCAGATGTGCCGCCCCATCTGCGAGAGCCAGCAGCTATAGAAATTTCAAAGCTGCTAGAAAAGAGTCATCCAACCAGTCCCAGCGGACCAAAGAGGATTCGGAACTTACTCAAGGTTCTTTTTAGTTCCAAAGAAAACAGGGGACTGGAGGCCCATTCTGGACCTAAGCGACCTCAATACCTTCGTCAAGAAAGAAAAGTTCCGAATGGTCACGCTTCAATCGATCCTTCCATTCTTACAGAAGGACGACTGGATGTGCTCAATAGATCTGAAGGATGCATACTACCACATCAAAATGGCCAGGGCATCCAGAGATCATTTGCGCTTCCGGCTGGGTGCCAGTCATTTTCAGTTTCGAGCCCTGCCCTTTGGTCTGACCTCAGCCCACAGGGTCTTCACCAAATGCATGGCAGTGGTAGCGTCTCACTTGAGACTCCTAGGATTCCAGGTGTTTCCGTATCTGGACGACTGGCTCCTTTCTGCCACCACCCAGCGTCAACTAGTACAGGCCAGAGACTACACTCTTCAACTGTGTGTTCACCTCGGAATTTCCGTAAACTTCGGAAAATCCTTACTACAGCCATCACAGCGTATCTTATTCATAGGAGCGGAATTAGATACACATCAGTTAATTCTAAGACTTCCTCCAGAAAGGATACTTTCACTTCAGACTCACATACGTCTTCTTCTTTTGTCCAGGAAATCCCCAGCAAAACTGGTACTGAAGGTTTTGGGACTCATGTCAGCTTCTCTTATTTCAATACCCTTGGGAAGACTGCACATGAGAGTCCTACAATGGCTACTGTTTGCACAATGGTCGTTCCAACAACTACCTCTGACACACGAGATTCTTATAACGAACACATGCAAATCACACCTAGACTGGTGGCTTCAGACTTGCAACCTTTCCAAGGGGAGACCATTTGTGCTACCCGCTCCGACAGCTACGGTGACCACGGACGCTTCCCTGATAGGGTGGGGGGGCATCTTTCAGGGACACAGTCCAAGGCGAATGGACCAATTTAGAGTACAATCTGCACATCAATGTTCTAGAGTTGAGGGCAGTGTTTCTAGCGTTGCAACACTTTGCTCCCCTTCTTCCTCTGGGAACTATTGCAGTTCAGACGGACAACATGTCTGTAGTCTGGTACATAAACAAGCAAGGGGGGAACCAAGTCCTATCAGCTATGCAGAGGCCATGAGAATCTGGCAATGTGCAGAGTCCACGGGTCGCTTTCTGATAGCAACGCACATCCCGGGGTCATCCAACGTCATAGCAGACAGACTGAGCAGAGCAATACTGTTACCGCACGAGTGGTCCCTAAAACAGTCAGTTGCGAAAAAGATTTTTCGCACGTGGGGCCAGCCGTCCTGCGATCTGTTTGTGTCTCCAATGAACGCCAAATGCAGGAGCTACTTTGCCCTATTACTCCCTCCAGGGGAAGTCCCCAGGGACGCACTGACTCACGATTGGCCCCGGGTCTCCTGTACGCATTTCCTCCCTTCCCTGATCTCAAAGTTTCTCCCGAAAGCCAGAAACCTACACAGGACAATAATCCTCATTGCCCCATTCTGGTCTCGTCAAATTTGGTTCCCCTTCCTCATGACACACTGCATTCGGGGACCCTGGATCCTGGACCCAGAGCCAGATCTATTGACTCACTCGTCAGGGGCTCCCCACCCCTCGCTCTTGTCCCTCCATCTAGCAGCTTGGCTGCTCCAATTCTAACTTAGCCAGGTCTGATCTTCTTTACCTGCAGTTCAAAATATATTAGTGGCTTCTCATAAAGCTTCCACTACTAAAACATATACTAGTAAATGGAAGCGCTTTGTATTCTGGGCGAATACACAGCAAGTGGACCCTGTTATAGCTCCTTTGAATAAAATATTAGAGTTTTTAACAGAATTGTTCCATCAGGGTGCTTCTCCTGCCACATTAAGAGTTCAATTGGCTGCCATTTCTAATTTCCATGTGGAAGAATGTGGGGCTCCAGTTATGGCCCACAGACTTTGTAAAGCCTTTTTAAAAGGGTCTTTTCATATTAGACCACCAATTAGATTTCCTACGTCACCTTGGAGTCTAAACTTATTATCTAAGTTGATGCTGCCCCCCTTTGAACCAGCCTCCTCTTGCCCATTAAAATTTTTGTCGTGGAAGACTCTCTTTTTAGTAGCCATTACATCCGCTAGGCGAGTATCTGAACTTCAAGCTCTCTCCATTAAACACCCTTATTTGATCTTTCACTCTGACAGAGTTTCTCTTCGCACTAATTCATCCTTCCTATAGTTTGTTCTATTAACAATATTAACCAGTCCATTGAATTACCCACTTTCTTCAAAAATCACTCCAATAAAATGGAGTATATGTTGCACAAATTAGATGTCCACAGACAACTAAGGTTTTACTTGGATAGAACAAAAGATCACAGGAAATCTGATCAACTTTTTGTAGCCTTTGCTGATAACAGAAAAGGAGTAGTGGTTACTAAAAGAACTCTTTCTAAGTGGTTAACTGATTGTATCATCTATGTCTATGATTCTTCAGATCAAACTCTTTTGCACAAACCCAAAGGACATTCCACAAGGTCAGTGTCTACATCCCTGGCTCATGCAGCTCGCCTACCACTAGATGCTATTTGTGCGGC
Source organism: Protopterus annectens (assembly GCF_019279795.1). Lineage (NCBI taxonomy): Eukaryota > Metazoa > Chordata > Ceratodontiformes > Protopteridae > Protopterus > Protopterus annectens. Next base: position 175,303,395 of record NC_056725.1, on the reverse strand, counting down.
TGCTACTTGGTCTAAACCACATACATTCATTTCTCATTATAAGGTAGACAAGGTTTCTAGGGACAGGGCAACCTTTGGTTCCACTGTGCTCAAGAACGTCCTTCCGTGAGTTCCTCGGGAACAAGGAGCTAGGGACGCTACCCATGTGTAAGAACAAACGGCGAGATTGAACACTATCACATATAGAAGTTATGTCCTTACCATAACGTTCCATGTGGAGTGTTCATCTCGCCTTTGTTCTTACATTCCCACCCTCCCACCCTTAGGAAGAACGTTCAGTTTGGTGCCTGGTCTGGGGCATTCTGCTTCTGCATTGCAGTTGTTGTATATATAGTTGGCATGTATACATATATTTATATGTGTATATATATATATATATATATATATATATATATATATATAGACTCTTAGTTTCTGTGCATATGTGTATATTGGCATGAGTGTTTCTCTCTGACTGCTGGTTTGCTTGCAAACTAGATCTGAGGTAAAGGCAGAAGGGGATTGTGGGTATTAGGTTGTCTCTAGCTTCTTCTCGATGCAGAGCTTGCAGGCGGCCGACACGGAGCCGAGGATCGGCTCCGAACCCATGTGTAAGAACAAAGGCGAGATGAACACTCCGCATGGAACGTTATGGTAAGGACATAACTTCTATTTAGAGTGTATTCACTGTTGCAGTCATCACACTTGGGTTATCTGCCTGCAGGTAGCACTCAGTTGGCTTGAATACCAGAGTCTTGGGATTTTGTGCGTTGGATTCTATTTCCTCTTCCATGATGTCAGGGGTATAAAACATGCAGCCATCACTATTACATCAGTCTTTCTTGCTGGGAAGGAGCCCGAAGCAGAAGTGGTTCGCAAGTGCCGGTCGGCTGCTACTTTAGCTTTTTCGAGTTTCAGACCTGAAGTCTTCTAAAGCTAAGTACCCCATTGGGGATTCTTTTTTCTTGCTCTAACTGATGTCAGAAAACAATTTAAGAATAGTCTTGCCTGTGGAAAGCAAATACCTCAGATTTTCATTCTTATTGCGTCACCTGTTTAGGCCCAGACTGAGATGTCCCTAGCTGTCTGTTTTGTGCCTTGTTTAACTCCTGAACCATTCGTCGTCGGGCTATTTTTGTAGCTAAATTCTTTCCCTCTCGTTCTCCATATTCCGAAATGGCTTCATTAAGCCATCTGACTACCAGTCTTCTGAAAAAGCACAAAGACTGCATAGGTCAAAAACTGCAGACGATGCTTCAGTTAAGCTTGTCGCCAGTCTGCTGGTACTCCATAAGGTGCCTTTGCAGCTCCTGATGCCCGCTTCTGAAGATTCGCAGGCCTCCTGCGGAGACCCATTCTGAGTCCGGTATGCCGTGAGATGCTTCTTCGACTATGGAACCTGTGGATGTCACTACCTTGGATGGGTCTGGAGCTTCTGTGCAGGCACCAGCTTCTGAGGGGGTATTCTGACCTACCGATATTCATATTAAACCGACAACTTAATTTCCTCCTATTAAACCGACAACTTAATTTCCTCCTAAAACTACAGAGTTTCTCAGGCCCAGAGTTTGCACTACGCCTAGACAACAGACATCCAAAGCGCATGCTCATCCTCCCATGCCACAAAAACAAATTCTTAGAATGGCCAAATATCTTAATACTGTAATTAGGGGAAGCCAGCCTTCCCCTGCCAAAAGACAAAGAATTGAATTTCCTTCTGATTCTACAGACCAGGAGTCTGATGACTGACCCTTCTGATTACCAGGACATACCCTTATCTACCTATGAGGGTTCAGATGCAGAGGAATCCATTCCCTTTGCCTCCCCTCCAGAGGATTCTCTTTTGGTGAAACCTTGCATACCTTAAGAGAGCATTTCCGCTGGGAATGCCAGGACTATCCTCGGTCTAAAAAGAGACTCTGGGAATTTTTAGATTTTCCTCAGCACAGGCCTCTACCTATACCCCCTGTCCTGGATATTGTAGACTGTATGTCTTCTTGGTTCATAGGTTCATAGTTTTCCCGGCAT
>NC_056725.1:175281807-175300888 GCF_019279795.1 Protopterus annectens | reverse complement strand
CGAATAAAAATCCCAGTCCAGGTTAGGCAGAGTCCCTCATTGATTCTCTTCAAGAGGAGTCTTGATGAGTGGATGGGAGATCATAGGTTTACCCCGGGTAGAAGCACAGTATACTAACCTCGAAAAAGGGCATAGCAAAATTAATATAAAATGGGTGGCGAAAGCCAAACATACTCTGGCTAGGCTTATAAATGCCCTAGGGCAGATAGCCTTGTATGAACCTATGTGTGTGTGTGTATATGTATGTATGTATATATGTGTGTGTGTGTGTGTATATATAAATATATATATATATATATGTGTGTGTATGTGTATATATGTATATATATATATATATATATATATATATATATACATATATGTATATATAATACTTTTGTGGCTAGTGCCCAGTTTGGGCTTAGTTGTTTGTGAATCTAATTTACTGTTTTTCTCTTTGGAATGTCAGATGAGGTGAGATCCCATCCCAAATCTGGATTCAAAATATGTCCAGATTGTGGGCAGAAAGTGTCCGTCACTGACTGACACATTCAATTTGTGTACTGCCTGGGGGCCAAGCACCTTCAAGACACCTGTAGCATTTGTCACTCCTTCTCCAAGAGTCCTCTTGGAGAGTGGGTGGAAACTTATAGACTGGGATTGCTACAGCAATCTTTTTTGGAAGTTTTGAGTAGCCATGAAGGTGCTAGTACGTCCTCAAAATCCAAGTCCTCAGATAAGGTCTCCAAAAAGGGTAAAGTTTCAGAAGGGTCATCTGTTCCACAGTCATCGGAACAGAGTTTACCTTTGATTCGGTGCCAGCTCTCAGTATTGGAGCTGGTCTCTGAAGTTCCTTCACCTCTGCTCCAGTCAGTACCTTCGGTGCACTCAAGTCCTCAGTCAGCCTTTCAGATTTGGACATGGATCGGCTAGTGCAGAAACTTTTACAGGAACCAGGACTTGCCAAATTGTTGTCGGCCCCGACCCGCTCGTCTGTGCTGAAGATTATGGAACCGGACTTGTCTACTCCTCCTCCGAACCGTACTGGACTCTCTGAGCCGAAGGAAGTTGAACCTATGGTGGTTGAACCCTTGGAGAAGATACCCGCACCGGGGTTATCGGCTCCATCTACTCTGATGTTCTCTGCGCCGACAGAGGGCTCTAGGAGCAGACCATCTCCTGTCAGTTCCGGGGAGGATAGTCGCTCTGACTTGGTGCCGACTCTTCCTCTCAGGACTTCGGCTCAGATGAGCTCGGCTCCTACCTCAGGCTCAGAGCCCAGGGTTTTGGTACGGGAGGATCAGATGTTGCTCTGGTCTGTCCACTCCTTCTCGTCAGAGCCGTGGTGCCTTTGATGCTATGAGGAGAGTTTTGTCTCCAAAGACAATGTCTGCATTGGTTCAGCTTTCCCTCTCCCCTCAAGCTCCTGTCTACTTCTGCATCTACCGACCCCTCTAAGCGTGGAGACCCCAAACCTCAAGTACCCCCACAGGGTGTCCCCTGCTCTTCTGAGACCTCCCCAGATCCTTCCACTGAGGAGGTGCCCAGGAAGAGACTGTGCAAGAGGAGGCACTTAGACTCCCCACAGGAGTCTTTGATATTTGACACTGACTTAGATGAGTCAGAAGGGTCCCCTCGATCCCCCTCTGAGGATATCTCCTTTCTAGAAATACTAGAGATCCTTAGAGGGGCAATTCAGTCCAAGACCCCCTACTGGGGATGAGTCTTTGCTCTTGAAGGCTTTTGGGTTTCAACCTTCCCCTTCTTGGGTGTCTCCGCTTTACGACGAGCTCATTGAACTGATCTCTCGTAAGGCGTGGGAGTCACCGGAGGCCATGGAACCTGTCCCTCGTAGACCCAACAAATTCATATCTTCCCCAGTAGATAAGCCATTTTTGATGAGTGCCTGTGGATGCCATGGTGGTGGCTGCAGCCACCAAAAAGGAAGTATCTAAGACATCCTCTTCTATCCATCCCCCTAACAGAGATTCTATGGTTATGGATAGATATGGGAAGTGCATGTTTAGTTCAGAGACTTTTTTTTTCTCTGTGATTACTGAACTACTTGACCCATTTTGCAAGACTACAGAGGGATCTCCTGAAAGAGCTGGGAGATGCTCTCCAGGGTACAGTAGCTACAGGAGTGGCCGACAAAGTCAACGCCCAGCTCACTACCCTAAACTCAGTAGTGAACTTGTCCATGCCTCTCATATCCTATGCAGCTGATGGTTCGAGTAGAGCCGCTAGTTCGGGCATTGCTCTTCGCAGACCAGCCTGGATGCGTCTGTTCCTTTGTGGAACCCTTTAAGTCTTCTTTTATTAATACCCCATTCGATGGCTTTGGGCCCAAAGTAAAGGAAACTTTGACCAGGTGTGAGCAGGAAGGCAAGACTTTATCTCCCGTTGGGATCCGTTTTTCCACTCCTACTTGGCCCTACCCCAAGGGCCCTGGGGGGGGCGGGGGATGTGGTTCTGAAAAACTCAGGCAGCCTTTCAGGACACACATGGTGAAACCCCCTTTAGAGGCAGAGGAGGGGGTTATAATGGAAGATGCCACCCCCGTGGCAGGGGGGGTCTGCAGCAACAGGGTGACGGGGGTCAGTTCTCCGGTCAGTCCTACCAGCGCCCCTGAAAGGGGGCCCGACTGTTCGGCTATGGAGGCAGTCGGGGGTTGCTTATCTTTGTACCCAGAAGCCAGGCTAAACATAACATCGGATACTTGGGTACAAAGCGTAATTTCCAGAGGATATTTCATACCGTTCTTTACCCCACCCGTTCCTATCAAAAAAAATCCCAGATGTTCCACCCAATTTCAGGGAACAAGCAATCAGAGGTCCACAGATTGCTAGAAAAAGTCATCCAATCAGTCCCAGCAGACGAAGTCTGATTCGGAACTTACTCAAGATTTCTTTTTGGTACCAAAGAAAACAGGGGACTGGAGACCTATCTTGGATCTCAACAGACTCAACAACATAAGAAAGAAAAGATCTGAAGTAGGATATTCATTTGTCTGCAACCTGTGGGTTATGGATCCGATATCGGATCCGAACCGGCATAGTTTCCAGCTATGGATCCAAGCTCTCAGCTCCTCCCCTCACCCATAATGCCCTGCTCTACCCTCATGACCTCAGATCTTGTTTGCCGCGCTGGTAACTGGATGTGGTTTCTTTAGCTCTCAGCTAAGTGATATTTTCTTGTATAAAAATAGAAATTTTGTGCTTTCTTTAAACTTTTTTGAGTGAAAGTTGTAGGTTCCCTTTGTGTATTGACTGTTTTTAGTTTAAATTTAATTTACAGTAGTATTTTTTATTCCCTCCTCGCTGGTAATGTAGAGTGTGTGAGGCCTGTGTGCTTGTTTTAGTTTTTGTTGTTACTTCTGTAACTTTTGGGAAGTTTTGACTATGGCTGACCAGCCTAAGTCATTCTTTTCTAAATGCTCGAGTGTGGCCATAAGCTCTCACCGCTGATGGCCACACTCGGTGTGTTAAGTGTCTTGGGGTTGAGCACCTCACATCTGGCTGTTCCATTTGTGCAGGGTTCAACCCCAGGGCACTGAGGGAGCGGAGGTCCAAGCTGGTCCTGGCGGGTCTTTACCGGACTCGGCTCCGACCTCCTCGGGACTCCGGCTGCAGCTGTTCCCTGTAGCACCCCTCCTGCTCCTGGGACTCAAACTCCCGCTTCAGGACAGGAGAGGGATGCTTCTAAGAGGACGGAGGAGAAGCACCACAAGCGGGCCGAGACCTCTGTTTCGCCCCGCCTGCCAAGCGGCTTCTCCCCTCCTGTTGGAGCGGTCTCCTCCTTCGCTCCGGTCACCTGTGTGCTTCACCGGGTCCTGAGGAGGAGGAGACCCGATCTGCGAGGCTATCGAGGAGGCATTCCAGGCCTACCTCGGTAGCCTCGTCGAGATCTACCCATAGTTTTCGATGCTGATCTGGACGGATGATGAAGGTTCATCCAGGCCCAGATGCAGATGGGAGTGCTTTGCCTCCCTCCGGGGAGCTCAACACCTTTTCAAGCCTATTGCTCCTTCTCCGACCCGCTTCGGGTTCGAGCAGCTGGAGCCGAGCAGCTCGGAGCGGGGAGGTCGGATCCGATAGTACTGGGTACCGGATCCGACCATGCCCTTGAGTGCGCCGGACCATCTCGAGCCTGGATCCGAGCCGGATCCGGGGATCAGTGCTCCTTCGGCGCCGTCTGTGTCGGAGCGCACTGTCCCGGATCCAGTGCCGGCCGCTCGATCCACTCTTCGATCCGAGGGGAGCCGATTGTCGGATCCTTTGGTCGAGGTCGGCTCCCTTCGCTTTTGATGTAGTGGAGAGGGCTCTGTTGAGGGTCTCCGACCCCGCACTTGCTTCGGCTCCGTCCGCTCCCTCTGCACTGGGCCAGGCTTCCACCATCCGCCCCTGGGACAGCCCGCTTCTGTGCCCCAAGTTGCTCCTATGGAGCAAATGGCTGCTTGAGGACTCCTCTGACAGCCCCCAGAGGAGGCTCCTCGCAAGCATACTGCAAAAGGAGGCACATTGACTCCTGAGTCTCTCACTGAAGACACGGACTTGGAGGAAGGGAAGGCTCCCACGGTCACCCGAGGATGTCTCCTTCGAGACATCATGGAAATGCTCATCAGGGGTGGTCTGCCCCAAGTCTTCCTCGACGAGTCCGTGTTCTTGGAGGCATTGAACGGGCCCGTCTACCTCTTGGGTGTCCCCTGCCGACCCCTGGTGGACCTTATTACCACCAGGGCGTGGAAGGAACCGGACACCGTGGAGCCAATTCCCAAAAGACCTGACAAAATCCTTAGCCCTCTGACAGGACCCATTGGAGTAAGGGGCCTCCTGTAGATGCCATGTTGATGGCGGCCACAAAGAGGAACTGGCTCAGGAGAGTCCCTCAGTCCACCCACCGAGCAAGGAGTCTCGGATGATGGACCGCTTGGGAAGCGGATGTTCAGTTCGGCGACCTTTCGGTGAGGGCGCTGAACTATTTGGCATGTTATTCGGATGCAGCGAGACCTTATTAAGGACGCTGCATCCCCTGAGTCCATTTCGGAGGAGGACAGAGCTCTGCACTCCACCAAAATGGCCACTCTAAGGTCAGTCACGAATACTTATGCGGCTACTCTCCCATGCTACGGAGGGCGCCGCTAGAGCTGCGGGACAGGACTGGTCACTAGGCGCCAGGCCTGGCTCCGCCACTGCGATTTCTCTGAGCCCTTCAAGGCGCTTCAACGCCTTTGATGGTTCTGCTCTGTTTGGCAAGACCGTTCATGAGACGTTGACCCAGAGCGAAGGACGGAAGACGCTGTCTGCCGCCGGAATCCGCTCTGCACCCCAGAGGCCCTATTCTAGGAACCAAAAGGGTCAGAAGAAGATGTGGTTCGAAGTCGCAGCAGTCCCAGCCTGCTCGGACAACCAGTCCTTCCGTGGCAGAGGAGGACAGGAGGACGCCGCCCTAGAGGCAGAGGGGCTCCCAGAAACTTCGGGTCCAGGGAACCTTTCTGAACGCCCGCCGCAGCAGCCCTGAGGGCTGCCCGACTGCTCTACTCTGGAGGCAGTCGGGGACGTTCGGGCACCTAGCGGCATGGGAGTCCATAACATCGGACCGCTGGGTTCTCCAAATCATATCCAGGGATATCACATTCCTTTCCTTCACCTTCCAAAGATGCAGTCCCTCCCAGACGTACCACCGGTCAAAGGGAGGCCGCTTTAGCAGAAATTGGCCATCTGCTAGAGAAAAGAGCCATCCAGCCCGTTCCCCAGACCAGATCGGATCAGGGTTCTACTCCAGGTTCTTTTAGTGCCAAAAAGACGGGGAACTAAGACCAATCCTAGACCTCTCTCCTGAATCTGGCAGTCCCCAAAGAAAAATTCGAATGGTCACTCTACAATCTATTCTCCCCTTCTGGGAGAATGCCACTGGATGTGCTCGATAGATCTCAAGGACGTACTACCACATCCTAATGGACAGGCGCCCAGGAGGTTTCTCCGCCTTCGCTGGGAGCCAGTCACTACCAGTTCGGGTCCTTCCCTTTGGTCTCACCACAGCCCCCAGGGTGTTTACCAAAGTACTAGCAGTGGTAGCGCCCACCTGAGGCTTCAGGGGTGCAGGTCTTTCCCTACCTGGGCGACTGGCTCCTTACCCCAACAAGGCATCTACTTCTCTCGTGAGACTCCTTTCTCCATCTTGCTCCATTTCTGGGCATCACAATAAATACAAAAGTCCAACCTGGCACCCACTCAGCTCTTAGATTTCATAGGGGCCAGACTAGACACAAGGAGTTTACGAGCCTTCCTTACTGGACAGGATTCTGAATCTGCAGCTCCAGGTGCGGGCCATTCTCCATTCATGTTCTGTTCCAGCGGAGTTGGTCCTGAGGGCTCTAGGGTCCATGGCTTCGCCGATAGCTCTTCTTCCTCTTGCCAGGCTCAATATGCATTCTACAGTGGGCTCTTAGTACAGTGGTCTTACCTTGCTCTCCCCATGTATCATCCCATAGCGATCAGCAAGGCTTGCAAGCGGTCCCTCTTGTGGTGGCTCCACTCCCGGATCTCCACGAGGGTCGCCCATTTTGTGCTTCTCCCCTCGCCACGGTGACCACGGACGCCTCCCGCCTGGGGGCACTTTGCCGGACAGTCCAAGGCACGTGGACGATACAGAGACCTTACTGCATATCAATGTTCTAGAGATGAGAGCTGTGCTCTTAGCGTTGCTAGCACTTCAGGACTTTCTTCCCTTGGGAACAATTGATTCAGTCGGACAATATGTCTGTTGTCTGGTACATCAACAAGCAAGGGGAACAAGGTCTTACCCTCTTTGTCGAGAGGCCATGAGAGTTTGGGAATGGGCAATCTCCACCAATCGCTTTCATAGCAACGCACATTCGGTCGGTCCAACATCCTAGCGGACAAGCTCAGTCGCACCATTCTGACCCCTTACGAGTGGTCTCTCAATTGTCAAGTAGCGGAACGCATATTCGCACGGTGGGGAACCCTTCATGCGATCTTTTGCCTCCCTCAAACACCAAGTCGACAGTTTTTCGCTCTGATACCTCCTCCGGAGGTACCCCAAGAGACGCTCTGGTGCATGCTTGGCCACCGGTCTTCTGTATGCCTATCCACCCTTGCCTCTGATGCTGCAAGTTCTTCAGAAAGCCTCTCGGTGGGTTGCAGAATGATTCTCATTGCTCCGTTCTGGCCTCGACAGATCTGGTTCCCTTCCTAAGGTCTCACTCTGTGAATCCTCCTTGGATTCTAGATCCTATTCGGATCTGATATCCCATCCATCCTGCATTCCTCCGAACCTGGACAGCCTGAAGCTGACCGCTTGGCTGCTCCAGTTCCACTCTTGATAAGGACTCGGTATCTCTTCACGGTAAAGGCTATTTTGGTGGCGGCTCATAAACCAGCCACTAGAAAGGTTTACCAAGCAAATGGAACGCTTTTCTCTGTGTGGGCGGAGCGGCAAGGCCTAGATCCCTTCACGGTTCCTCTCCCCGTAGTGCTTGATTTTCTAACTTCTCTCTTTAATGATGGTGCCAGCAGTTCCACAGTCAAAGTTCAACTGGCGGCAATTTCTCACTATCACATTGGTCAAGAGTCTAATCCTCTTATGTCAGCCAAATTGTGCAAAACCTTTCTTAAAGGTACTTTCCTTCTCAGGCCCCCTATTAAGCAAGCAGTTCCTCCTTGGGACCTTTCTCTGGTCCTACAGGCCTTGACCGCCCCCTTCGAGCCACGCTGTGGACCTCAAATTCTTGTCTTACAAGACAGCCTTTTGGTAGCCATTACATCAGCCAAGAGAGTTTCTGAACTTCAAGCTTTATCAGCTAAACCTCCTTACTTGGTTTTTATCCGACCGTGTCTCCTCAGGACCAACCCGTCCTTCCTTCCTAAAATCGCTTCTGAAGCAAACATCAATCAATCTATTAACCTCCCTGTTTTCTTCCTAAGTATGAAAACAAAGGTGAATATAGGCTACACTCACTAGATGTTCACAGGCAACTAAGATTTTATCTCAACAGGACAGCTGGTCATAGGCAATCCGACCAGCTGTTTATTTCCTTTGCAAAATTCAATTTGGGCAAGCCAATTTCCAAAGTTTCTCTGTCCGCTGGATTTCACAGTGCATTTTATTGGCTTATCAAGCGTCAGGAAGGCCCGCGAGAGGGTGTTCATGCCCATTCAACCCGGTCAGTATCTACCTCAGCAGCCTTCAAGGCTAGGATTCCTCTGGATGATATTTGTGCAGCAGCTACATGGGCTTCGTCTCATACATTTATTTCTCACTATAAGTTGGATCTTGCATCCAGGGTAGAGCATCCTTTGGCTCAGTGCTCGAATATCCTTCCATGATGGCCCAAGATTCAGGTAGCTGGGGACTCTGTCCCACAGGTTGCAGACAATGAATATCCTACTTCAGATTTAGAAGTTATGTACTCACCATAACGTTCCATCTGAGTAGGTGTATTCATTTGTCTGCAACCATCCGCCTCCTATCCCCTGGCCTTTCAGTTTCCTGCATATTACTGGTTACCCTTTGAGGGTATTGTTGCTTGGCAAACTCGATCTGAGGTCATGAGGGTAGAGCAGGGCATTATGGGTGAGGGGAGGAGCTGAGAGCTTGGATCCATAGCTGGAAACTATGCCGGTTCGGATCCGATATCGGATCCATAACCCACAGGTTGCAGACAAATGAATACACCTACTCAGATGGAACGTTATGGTGAGTACATAACTTCTAATTCAGAATGGTCACGCTTCAGTCCATTCTTCCCTTTTTTAGGGAAAGGCGATTGGATGTGCTCCATAGATCTCAAGGACTCGTACTATCACATAAAGATGGACGGACGCTCCAGAGATGATGTGTGCTTCTGGCTGGGAGCCAATCATTACCAGTTTCGAGCCCTGCCCTTTGATCTCACTTCAGCCGCCAGAGTGTTCAAATGTATGGCAGTGGTCACGGCTCACCTGAGGCGTCTAGGATTCCAGGTGTTTCCATACTTAGACGATTGGCTCCTCACTGCTACCACCAGGCATCAATTGACTCAGGCAACACAATACACTCTGACACTCCGCCATCAGTTAGGCATTGCTATCAGCTTCTAAAAGTCTGCCTTATCGCCATCTCAGCATACCGTTTTTATAAGAGCAGAGTTGGATACCTCAACCACCACTCTACGTCTCCCTTTCGAAAGAGTAACTCTTCTCCGCCAAAACGTCAGCTTACTGGCGTCAAACAGCTGCAGCAGCGGAGGTATTGATAGTACTAGGTTTGGCAGCAATCCTGGCTATACCACTCGCAAGGATGCATATGTGAATCCTTCAATGGCTCCTCTTTTCTCAGTGGTCTTACCAGAAACTACCAATGCACCACATGATGTTCAGAACCGACTGGGCCTCTGGATAGTCAAGGTATTGGACACTCTGAAATCTTTCCCTCAGATGGGTCCGGAGCCGCTGAGCAGGCATCTGCTTCTGAGGGTGTCTTCAGACCCACACAACTATATATTAAGCCATCTTCAGCTTCAAAGACTAAAGCATCTCTAAAGACAAAGAAAAAGTACAGCATTCTCCTACTCAAACTTCCATGCCTAAAAAACAGATGCTCAAAATGGCTGAAGACCTAATTACTTTGATCAGGGACTCCCATCCCCCTCCTGATAAGAGGCCTAGGCAAGAGAGAGTGATTCTTCTGATCAGGTTTCCATTTCCGCTGAGTTCTCTTCTGAACAGGATTACTCCATGCTTCCCTGTGAGGATTCTGATGCTGAAGAATCCATTCCTTCAGCCTCTCCTGAGGAGGATTCTTTTGGGAAAACCCTGCATACCATGAGGGAGCATTTCCACTGGGAGAGCCAAGATTATTCTGATTCTAAGAAAAGGCTCAGAGACTTTCTGCTACTTCCTCAGCACAGGTCCCTTGCCATTCCACATGTTCTAGACATTGTAGATGTATTTTCAGAGTCCGGCCTGACTCTCTACCCCCTGCTAATCCAGACAGATACTACAGGGTCCCGGATTCTCATAAATTCCTGTGTAAAAACCCCGCTGCTGACCCAGAAACTATATCTCAGGGTCCCAAAGGGGTTAAAGCTTCCACTGCAATAAATCCTGTCCCCTCTGATGGGGATTCTAGGGCTCTAGACAGATGGGGGAAAAAAGTCTACACTTCTGCTACCCTGGCTGTAAGGGCTTTAAATTCTCAGTTTCATATGCTTAAATATCAGCAATACTTAATGTCACTGCTTAAACAGAAATGGTTGACAAATACCGAATGTTCAGAGAACAAAGAATTGCAGGATTTATTGCATGCAGCTGAACAAGTGGGAAAGCATACTTTGCAATATGGTTATGATTCACTGGATGCCTCTTGCAGGGCCGCTGTTACAGGTTCTGTTATTAGAAGGCATGCTTGGTTAAACTAACAGAATCTGCCTGATCATGTTAAAGCAAAATTATTAGATGCATCATTACAGCATGATACTTTGGTACAAAAGCAGAAGAGGTGTTGAAAAAAATGGAGGATAAAGCAAAATCCATGTAAACAGTCAAGGATTTCTTACAGGTACAGCCACTCAGGTTTAGCAGGAACTGGCCTTCAAAAAATTGGTCCTTTCCAGTGTCTGAGCAGATACAGGCATCCCAGAGGCAGATCTCAGCCCCAAGGCTCATACAGGCCTAAACAATGGGGTGCTCCTACCTCCAAAAGCAGAGAAGACAAATCACAACCTTACAGGAAACTGTCCCATTGACTCCCCTCTACTAGATCCAAGAACTTTTCTTTTGGCAGCCCCCTAAGGGGGAAAGCTAGCACCTTTTTCATCAAATTGCCAAATGGTTACCCAAGACAAATGGGTCCTGAACATAGTGTCCCAAGGCTACAGGTTCCATTTTAAACTCTACCAAGGTCAAAAGGTATGCCAGACCAGCTACACAATCAACGGGCAGAGGCACAAAAACAAATTACAGTCCTCCTGGACATGAGGGCCATTCAGCAAGTACCACAAGAGCAGGGGCAAGGATTTTACTCCAGACTTTTCCTAGTACCCAGAAAGGACAAAACCTGGAGACCAGTACTGGACCTGTCTATACTAAATACATTTCTGGAAGTTCCAAAATTCAAGATGTTGACTCTGCAGCAGCTACTGCCCATGCTGGGCAAAAAGGCTTGGCTCGTAAATTTGGACCTAAAAGAGGCATACCTGCATGTCCCATTCAGACAGTCTTGCAGAGGAAACCTCAGATTCATAGGTGGCTCAATGCATTACCAATTCTCTGCACTGCCCTTTGGCTTATCTGCTGCGCCCAGGGTCTTCACAAAATGCCTGGCACCAGTAATTGTGTTTTGCAAACAAAAACGAATTCAAATATATCCCTACTTGGACGACTGTCTAATTCAAGCAGAGAACAGACATTCTTCTAAAGCATCTGGCATTTGGAAAAAGATTACTAATAGGCCTAGGGTACACAATAAACGAAAAGAAATCAAAACTAGTGCCCTCTCAAGAGATAATATTCCTGGGTGCAAGCTTAAATACAACTGCCCAGATGGCTTATCTCACGCCAGAAAAGAAAAGCAACTGACTACTTCAAGAAATTGGCAACAAAACCCACTTATCTGCAAGGAAAATCCTGCAGGCATTGGGTTTCGTGGCATCTTGCATTCTACTTATTCCATATGCCAGACTGCATATGAGGAAACTACAGTGGTATCTAAAAAGTGTTTGGACTCTGCATTGCCACAGCCTGGAGACAGTAATTGCACTCATTCCCTGCCTGCAACAGGAGTTTTGATGGGCAGAAGCCTGTCACCACAACGAGGGTCTGCCATTCAGTTTATCCACAGCCAGACAGACACTGACAACGGATGCATCAGATTATGCCTGGGGAGCCCATATGCCAGGAAAATGTATTCAGAGCACATTTCCTGCAAACCAGATGCATCTTCCCATCAATCAAGTAGAGATCTCGCTGTTCAGAATGTCCTGACAGCTTTCAAGGATCTGCGACAGACAACACTACGGTCATGTGGTACATAAACAAGCAGGGAGGAACACATTCCTACCCCCTCTGCAGATAAGCAGGGAGGAACACATTCCTACCCCCTCTGCAGACAAGCAATGACCTTTATGGGACACAGCATTGTTGTTTCAAGTTCACCTGCAAGCACAATTCCTGCCAGGAAAAACAAATACTCTGGCAGACGAACTAAGCAGAAACCTCATGGATCCCCACGAATGGAAACTGGATCCGCAAGTCTTCAACATAAGGAAATGGGGATGCCCAGACATAGATTTATTTGCCTCCCCTCACAACTGCCAATTGCAGACATTTTGCACAAGGATTTATCACAAACAAGCATGGAAAGTGGACGCCCTATCCTTCAGCTGGAAAAATCTAACAGTATATGCTTTTCCCCCACTGCCTCTTCTTCCCAGGGTACTCCTAAAGGTCAGACAAGAGAAGCCAAAAATGATACTGATTGCACCAGACTGGCCACGCCAGCACTGGTACCCAATCCTAAAGAGCTTGTCTCAAGGTCCAGCATGGATATTGCCTCAAACTTCTCACTTGCTGACCCAACAAAACAATCAGATCCTGCACAGCCAACTCGGGACCTTAAATCTGGCAGCATGCCGGATAATGTAGCCATTCAGAACACCCCTCTTTCAATGCCTGTCATGGATGTTATCTTGGAGGCCCAGTACCAGAAAATCTTATGCAGAAAAATGGAAGAGATTCTGTGCTTGGAACCAGGAGCAAGGCAGTGATGCATGTGTACCAAATATCCCTCCGATTTTACATTACCTAACTGAGATGCTGAACAAAGGCCTTTCTTTCTCATCAATTAAAATTCATGCCTCTGCCATTTCAGCCCATTACAATACAGAACCACCTATCTTTTCTCATCCTTTAATAAGGCAGTACCTCAGAGGGGCCAAAAACATTAGGCCTCCGAGGAGAGCACCAATTCCAGCCTGGGACCTCAACTGTTTTGGAAAAACTCACACTGCCTCCTTTTGAGCCAGCATAAACAGCAGACATAAAATTCTTATCCTGGAAAACGGCTCTGCTCCTAGCAATAACCTCTGCAAGGCAAGTCTCGGAGTTGCAAGCACTTATGGCTGTGGAACCTTTCATCATTTTTCATCCAGACAGGGTTTTTCTGAGGACAAACCCTACATTTATGCCTAAGGTGGTATCCAGTGTGGCCCTCAACCAAACCATTCACTTGCCTACCTTTTATCCAAAATCCGCAGAACAAGGTTTAAAAAATTCTGCGTTCTTTGGACATACACAGGCAGTTACGCTTCTACTTAGACAGAACTAAAGCTTTCAGAAAGACTGAGCAACTTTTAGAGTCATATGCTGCAGGATCACAAGGAAAGGCTATCGCAAAACAGACCATTTCTAAATGGATAGGCCATTGCATCCGTTTCTGCTATTCTCAACATGGCAAATCAGTGCCTAAGGACATTAGGCCTCATTCCACCAGAGCAGCAGCCACTTCAGCAGCCTTCCTCAGAGTACTACCAACCAAAGATATCTTAGAGGCTGCAACTTGAAGTTCAGTGCACACCCTCACAAAGCACTACCACTTACCTCTTTACTCAAGTCCAAAGCAGGCTTTGCCACTGCTGTTCTGCAAGGCCTCCATAGCCTCTCCTAATTCTGTTTAGCCCAGCCACCCATCCTCAGCTTTGGGATTCTACCCAAGAGTAATGACTGCAACAGTGAAACACGATGAACATAGTATAGTTGTGTACCTACCATAAATGTAGATGTTAGAGTGTATTCACTGTTGCAGTCCAGGTTACCCATCCACCATCCCCCTTTTTCTTTGCTGGGACTTATCTGTACTTCTCTATCCTATACAACCTATGTGATGTATTTGCTTGTAGATGAAGGAAATGTTTATTTTTGTTTATGCATACTTATTGGCATTTTCAGCCTACCAAATTTGGGGACACCTGGGGCAAATAAAACTGAAGAAAATGGCGTCTGCTGCATCTTTTATACCCCTGGCGCACTGACGTCGGGGAAGAGGCGACAGCAACCAACGCCGGACCTAGACTTGGGAATTCTGGCCGACTGAGGGTAGCCTGCCAGCAGGATAACCCAAGTGTAATGACTGCAACAGTGAATGTACTCCAACATCTAAATTTATGTTAGGTACACAACTGTACTATTCTTATCATGGATTCTTGCAGGAGAGAGCTTCGGTGGTGGTTGATGTCTCCATGTTACAATAGGAAGACCCTTTGTCCCCCCCCCCAGTAGCCACGGACGCTTCCCTGATAGGGTGGTGGGGCATTTTCAGGGAAAGACTGCCCAAGGCACATGGACAGATCAAGCATCACATCTGCACATCAGTGTTCTAGAGCAGAGAGCGGTACTTGTAGCGTTGCAGTACTTTCAGGACTCTCCCTCTAGGGACTATTGCAATTCAGACAGACAACACGTCAGTAGTCTGGTATTTGAACAAGCAAGGAGGAACCAAGTCTTACCCCCTTTGTCGAGAAGCCCTCCGGGTTTGGCAACGGGCTGTCGTCCCAGCATTTTCTGTCAGCAACGCACATCCCGGGGAAATTCAGCATCGTAGTGGACAAGCTAAGCAGGGCAATATTACTCCCTCACGAGTGGTCTCTCAAACAGGTTGCGGAGTTGATTTTCCGCAAATGGGGCCAGCCTTGCTGCAACCTTTTTGCCAGCCACTTCTGTTCAAAATGCAGAAGCTACCTTGCCCTGATACCACCTTGGGGTCATTCCCCGAGAGATGCACTGATACACGATTGGCCCCCGGGTCTCCTTTATGCATTTCCATTCTTCCCATTAATACCCAGATTTTTACAGAAAGCAAAATTGCAGGGAAGGAAGGTTATACTCCTAACCCCCTACTGGCCTCTACAGGTTTGGTTTCAGTTTCTCCACCATCATCTGTTGGAGGATCCATGGATTCTGGACCCAGTTCCCGACCTGACGCACCCATCAGGGGACCTTCATCCTTCTCTGCAGTCCCTGAAACTGAGTGCTTGGCTAAACCACTTCCCCTAATTGCCAGGCTTCATTCAATTTCAGAAGATACAAGACAGATTATCTTGTCTTCTCACAAGCCCATCTACCAGGAAATTATATGGCAGTAAATGGAAAAGGTTCTCAATTTGGGCCAACACGCAGAACATTGACCCTTTTCGAGCTCCGCTATCTTCCATTTTGGAATTTTTGACAAAATTTTAAGGAAGGGGCAGCAGCTGCTACAGTTAGAGTTCAGTTAGCTGCTATCTCAAATTTTCACCTTGGTCTTGGTGGCTCAAATATTATGAGCCATAAATTATCCAAAACCTACCTTAAAGGCGTTCTTCATATGAGCCCTCTGATCAAAATTCCCTTTTCTCCCTGGAATTTAAACCTTATGCTATTCTTCCTCCCTTTGAACCAGCTTTTTCTTGTGCTTTAAAATTCTTATCTTGGAAAACAATTTTTCTTGTGGCCATTACGTCTGCCCACAGAGTGTCAAAACTTCAAGCATTATCCATCAGTTCACCCTACATGATCTTCCATGCTGATTGAGTATCTCTCAAAACAAACCCCTCATTTTTGCCTAAAGTCTGTTCCGAGTCAAATATCAATCAGGTCATTGAACTACCAGTGTTCTTCCCCAACCACTCTAACAAATTGGAATATATGCTGCAAAAACTTGATGTTCACAGACAGCTTAGACTTTATCTTGACAGAACTAAGGATATTAGGAAATCAGATCAAGTTTTTGTATTCTTTTCAGAAGCAAGAAAAGGCAATCCAGTGGCTAAAACAACGTTATCTAAATGGTTATCCGATTGTATATCCTTTGTGTATGAAAATGCGAACATGCCTTTAACGCACAAACCAAAAGCTCATTCTACCAGAGCTGTGTCTACCTCTTCTGCTTTTCAAGCTAAATTGCCCCTTGATATTTGCACTGCAGCTACTTGGTCTAAACCGCTTACCTTTATCACACATTCCAAAGTAGATAAGGCTTCTAGGGACAGGTCTTCCTTTGGTTCTACGGTACTGAAGAAAATACTCCCATGAGCCACCCAGGGTTGAGGGTGCTAGGGACGCTACACATCAGTGAGAATAAACGGCGAGATTTAACAACTTCACATATAGAAGTTATGTACTTACCATAACGTTCCATGTGAGTTGTTTATCTCCCCTTTATTCTCATGTCCCTCCCACCTAGTGCCATCTTGGTTATTCAATATTTTTTTCTTTCCCTTTGGGAACCGTTCTTCGTAGATGTATATGAGAGAGTATGTATGGGGTGTGTGTGTGTGTGTGTGTGTGTGTGTGTGTGTGTATATAGACTTTTATTCGCAGCAAACAAGATCTGAGGTAATTCCAGCAGTGCATTGTGGGATAAGGGGCTGGTCTCGAGCTACTGGCAAACCTTGAGCTTGCTATCGGCTGTGTCGGAGCCGAGGATCGGCTCCGAACCCATCAGTGAGAATAAAGGTGAGAGAAACAACTCGCATGGAACATTATGGTAAGTACATAACATCTATTTTTTTAACGTTGGGAACAATTTCTTTAAAAAATTTTCCACATTCCTTCTGCAGTGTTTCCACTGAATGCATCACTCCAATTAGTTTTACATAGTGACTGTTTTGCTTTAAATATAATCTGTTGGCATTGGTTTAGATTTCTGGCAGAATTATCTAGCAAATGAACCTTGACCCCTTGATCACTGCACATGAATAGTGGTAATACTTGAAGTAACAGTAATTTCTGTAAGAGCACAAACATTGTCTAGTATGTTAAATTTCCTGGCATCTTTTTTTTCTTACAATCTGAAGAAGTTGCTGATCCTGAACATACATTGTGAATAATTTCCTTACTAATGTTTTTGAATCAATATTTGTGCATTTCTGGTAAATTTGTTTCCAGCCACTATTCTTCCCTATTATGTTTTTGTGCAAGACGTGTTTGAATTACTTTGTGACCTGAGCACTTTGGTCGTCCATACACTATGTTCCAGGGTTGTCTTGACTGGTTGTTACACATATTCTATAGTATTGGTCTCATCATTGAACACACAATAATCGCAGGTGTCATAACTATCTTTTAATCCCTGTCATACCTCCACCTGATTTTTTTGTTAGAATGTCACAAACATCTGTACCCTGCCACAACTCCTAGTTTCCAGTCATCATTTTTTAACAGTGTTTCACAAAATAACGACATCGACCTTGTGGGAGGTGGCAACCCCCCCCCCCAAAAAAAAAAAAATGTAGTGCTCCTAACATCAACAACCTTGGCAAAAATCCGGCCTTGTGTTTCATAGGTAGGTACTAGGCAATTGACCCTAGGGCGTATGTAAGCCTAGCCAAAAAGGAACCCTGGCTTTCGCCACCCTAGAAAATTATTTACCTGTGCCCCTGTCGAGCAGAGCCACAGAAGTGATCTCCAGGGTGAATTTCCCATTTCCCATCCAATCATCAAGATTTTTCTTAAATAGTGCAAATGAGGAGCTTTGTTTGATATAGATAGGTAGTTTGTTCCAGAGTATGGGAAGTCTCTGGGACAGGAATCTATCCCTCCTGCATGTTCTGTTTATTGTGGTGACAAGGTTTGGGTCCCTAGAGCGTATAGCTCGGAGGGATTGCGATTTCTTTAAGTGGAGCATGCCCAACAGCTCTGGGTTTGACACAGCTTAGTATGTTGGGCAGAGATGGTCACTGAGTAGGTAATATGTGACGAAGTAAAGCTGGAGTTTTTTTTGAGACTGCATAGGGCATCTGTTTGAGGCTCGTAATCCTCTTTGTGAGGTACTTCTGTGGCCTTTCTAGTTGTAGATGTCGTGTGAGGTACATACCATAGGGGCGTTTTACTCTATAATGGGTCCAATGAGTGACGAGTAGAGGGGAACAATGACCTCATTTTTCCTGGATGATCAACCTTTTGTGATGAGGTGTGCCACGTAGGAAGGATTTCCTGACTACTGTGGCAATGTGATTGTCAAAGGAGAGACTACTGTCCACCTGTGTCACAAGATCTCTTATCACGCTTTTGGTGTTAAGTAGACTACCACCTATGTGGTAGTTCATGGGTACAGAGTTTTTACCAAAAGGGATGACAATGCACTTTTTGGCATTGAGCTTGAGGCCATTGTCAAATATTGCAAATTATCTGCTGCCAAAATTCTCTTCCCTGATCCTGACAAGTGCATGCCATCTTGTCTGAACACACATGCCCAAAATTAGGCTTTGATTCTCCAGATATTTCCAGTTTTTGAAACTGAGCATTCTTTTCCTGTAGGTCCCACCCCCAATTCTTATCCTACACTGTAAGATGAGACTTTCCATTCAATATGTGATTTGTGAAAAATGTCCTAACACATGTTCAAGCTGTGCTACCTAAGAGTAAGTATGTTCCCTTCTAACAGTCGGAGAGTACTTGCAAATGAGATGATGTGAACTGCCATGAATAAAAATAGATCTATACTTCCATACATTAAGGGGGTTCTAAGGTCTGCCTCATATCCTTTGTTTTTGCGCCTAGCAGGCATAACACTATTCAGTGTTCATTATCTCTGCAAATGTAAATGTCAGTTCCTCCAGTAACTGAATCTTTTACTGGTAGGCTGTGTGTGTAAAATAAGTGCAATTTGTCAAGGAAGGGGCAGTGCATGTATTTGAGAAAAGCAAGCTTAAATACATTACAGTGACCATTATTTCACTTAACAGTTGTATGAGCACATGACGCTGTCCGTGATTTGCGGGTATATGCAGTCCATCTAGCTTATTCCAGATCATAATTATACCCTTCCGTTTACTAGTCAACATGGTTGCTTCTTGTGATATTAAACTTAATATGATTTACTACTTGTATATATAAAAAGCTTAATTATCGATTCCCTTCACAGTTAATAATCTTTTGTGTACCAAATTTAGTTAAATTCTTACTGTTTAGTTTGCCATTTCTAGTTAATGTCTTGCTAAATTTCTTGTCTGTTGGGTATCAAATGTGCACAGCACAGTGGCTAGTGCTGTTGTCACAGAGCGTCAGTTTTCAACTGGAGGTGATGTGTTTGTGGATTCTGCATTAGTGCATCTCCTTTTTCCCAA